>NW_023605305.1:30073-50084 GCF_014898055.3 Talpa occidentalis
TCTTTTTCTTTTTGGCTTAGTTTCGCTGAGCATGATCCCTTCCAGCGCCATCCTGTTGCTGCAAATGGCATGTGTTTTATCTTTTTGAATGCTGATAATATTCCATGGTGTATATGTACCCATCTTCTTGATCCAGTCATCTATTTTTGGGCATCATTGGGCTGTTTCCAAAGCTTAGCTATTGTAAACAGTGCTGCTATAAACATAGGGGTGCAGGTGCTCTTTGGAATTGAAGTTTTTGTGTCCTTTGGGTAAATCCTAGGAGTGGAATTGCTGGATCATATGGAAGCTCTATGTTAGTAGGTCCAGAAATCTCCACACAGCTCTCCATAGTGGTTGGACCAGTTTGCACTCCCACCAACAGTGCAGAAGAGTTCCTTTTTCTCCACACCCGCGCAAACATTTGTTGTTGCTAGTTTTTTTAATATGTGCCATTCTCACTGGTGTGAGATGGTATCTCATGGTAGTTTTGATTTGCATTTCCCTGATGACAGTGATGTTGAACATTTTTTCATATGTCTGTTGCCATTTGCATTTCCTCTTCAGAGAAGTTTCTTTTTAGCTCTTCTGGCCCATTTTTGACTGGATTATTTTCTTTGGTGTTGCTGAGTCTCATCAGCTCTTTGCAGATTTTGTGATCAGTCCCTTATCATTAGTGTTGGGGCAAAAATGTTCTCCCAGTTGGTGGGGTTTCTCTTTGTTTTTGTTATTGTCTCTTTGCTGTTGCAGAAGCTCTTTAATTGATGTAGTCCCAGCTGTTTATCTTTGTCTTCACTATCACTGCTTTGGGTGATGTGTCTGTAAAGATGTCTTTGATGTGCAAATCCCGTAGTGTTTCGCCTATATTTCCTTCTATGTATTTTATGGTTTCAGGTCTTATGTCTAGTTCTTTAATCCATTTTGAGTTGATTTTTGTGTATGGTGTGAGGTAGTGGTCAAGCTTCATTCTTTTGCATGTAGCGACCCAGTTTTCCCAGCACCATTTATTGAACAAACTTTCTTTGCTCCAATGCATAGTCTTTGCTCCTTTGTCAAAGATTAGTTGACCATAAATCTGTGGGGTTTATTTCTGGATTTTCTATTCGATTCCATTGGTCTGTATGTCTGTTCTTGTTCCAATACCATGCAGTTTTTGATGATTATGGCTTTGTAGTATAGTTTGAAGTCTGGGAGTGTGATGCCTCCATTTCCTTTCTTTTTTTTTCAGTAGAGCTTTGGCTATTCGGGGTTTTTGGTGATTCCATATGAATTTCATCAATAATTGTTCTATTTCTTTGAAGAATGCCATTGAGATTTTGATTGGAATAGCATTGAATCTGTATATTGCTTTTGGTAGGATGGCCATTTTAATAATGTTTATTCTTCCAATCCATGAGCAGGGGATGTCTTTCCATTTCTTTGTGTCTTCCTCTATTTCTTTTAACAGTGTTTTATAGTTTTCTTTGTATAGGTCCTTTACCTCTTTTGTTAGATTTATTCCCAAATATTTGATTTTTTTTGTTTCAATAATAAAAGGGGTGGTTTTTTTGATTTCTTCTTCTTCAGATTTATTGTTTGTGTATAGGAAGGCTGAGCCCCTTTAAATGCCCCAATGGTCTGTCCCCGGGGCTAGCTGATGGCACCCTGGGCACCTGGGCACCCTGAATTTCACAGTCAGACCCGAACCAGCCTCGTCTGCCCTTGACTTGTCCCTCTCCCCAGCGGCTCGGAGCTCCCTGGGGCCTGTGTGGGAAGAGCCAGGTAAGCTCTGGAGAGCCTGGCCCAGATTCTTTCCAGCAGACCCAGGGAGCAGGGAGAAGGGCTGGGGTGGACCAACGGGGCCACTGGCCACAAGTCTTGGGAAAATGACCCGGCCCTCCAGGCCTGGAGGGTCAGGCTGGAGTCTTCGCTGCTTTTCTACCTCTTAGGGTTGCTTGTCAGTGAAATGGACTCACACCTCTTCTTAACACCCTTTGGGAGGAAGTCCACGAGAACGCAAGTTCCTGTTGTCGTCATTATCGATATTACTAACAAAGAGGGCCCCCTCACCTCCGCGCCTGTGCAAAGAGCAGGGAACCTTTGCGTGTATTGTGGCATCTGAGAGCCTCAGAACAACCCCGCGGGTAGACAGGACAGTGATGACCGTGACAGTGGGGGCACCTCTGGCTGCAGCCCTGCTCTGTGCCAGGCGCTGTGCGAAGTGTCCTGTGCGTCAGGTCTTCTGGGGCTCAGACCTTCCCTGGACAGTCTCCTCTGGGTGCCTCAGAATTGGTCATCTGGCTACGTCCCACCTCCCAGTCCCTGCTCATAGGAGCTGGCTCCTGCGTCCAGCCTCCCAGATGGCACCCCTTCGAGGCTGGAGGACACTGTCTCCATCGGCCTGATGTGGAGGCAGAGGCTGGGAGAGGAGCAGATAGTGAGGAAACCAGCCCGGCGCTCAAGTTCTGTCTTGCCTCAAGCTCCCCGGGGGACCCTAGGCCAGCTTCTCCGCTGGGTGATCCTCAGCCCCCCACCTGTGTCATGGGGGGATGTCGGGGTGCTGGATCGGACGAGCCCTCAAGTACTTTCTGAGCACAGACAAGCAGCCAGATACCATCCAGGCGCTGGAGACTGGGTGGCTAGAGTTGCCTCCGTGGCGATTCCAGGTAGTGGGAGGATGGGAGGCAAGAGGCAAAGGAGAGCCAGCAGTGCTAAGCCCTGCGAGGCCGATAGTGACCGGAGGCTTCCACAGGTGGGACCAGGGCAGGAGGGCTTTCTGGAAGGTGACATCAGCCCGGATGGCAAGAGCAGGGAAGGGCCTTGCCTGTGGGCAGCACCAGCCACTGATGCTGACTCTGTGGTCAGGGGGCCAGAAGGAACAAGGGTGAGGCTTGAACCTGGGTGTCCTGGCTCCCGTCCCTCCCAGGGAGTCATGGGACCAAAGCTGGCTGGGCGCTGGGGGAGCAGATCAGCTTGCTGAGGAAGACAGAGGCTTGGTTTGGAATCCGGACCCCACTGCTAAGTAATTTTCCCTTTCCCATGCTGCACCTGGCAACTCTCCATGCCGCAGGCTGGGCAGTTGTGGGACCTACCTCGTTTTTCCCTTCTCCAGGTGCTCACTACCTGCCCAGGGCCTTAAGGGAGGCAGTGATGCAGGCAGGGCTCTAGCTCAGGGCTCTGGACTCCTGACACAGTGCTCCTTCCTGGCCCATCCCTGTGGCAAATGGAGGAGGTCCCGTGCTCTGTGCCCAGCTACAGGGAGTCTTGGGACAGAGAGTTCAGGCCTCTGGTTTCACAGAACCAGCCCAGAGCTGTTCCAGGCCAGAGCTTGTTTCTTTCGGATAAGATGGCAGCCAGCAACCAAGCACCCGGATGAGCCAGGCACATCCCTCGTGCCATCTCCTGGAAATCCCGCCGCCACCTGCTGGGATGCCCCCATTTCTCCTGCATGGAAATGGAATGCAGACCCAGCCCAGGCTGATGTCACCTGGACATCTCCTCTGACCAAGGAGCTACCTGCCCCCGCCCCCTTGGCACTGTCATTGTTGTTTTCTCCTTGGCATTTAATCTTTAATACACCAAAGTAAAATGAAAATTTATTTGTCTTGAAAATTTATTTGTCTCTCCCACTAGACCAGGGCTTGGTGAACACCAGTTCTCCAGTCCTGCTCCCTCCCTGCCAGCGAGCTAGGAATGGTTTTTACGTTTTAAAATAGTTTCTCAAAAAATCGAAAGAAGAATAGTATTTCATGACATCAAAAATGATAGGAAATCTAAATTTCAATATCCATAAATAAAGTTTTATTGGAACACGGCCCTGCTCGTTCATCACGTGCTGTCGTGGCTGATTTCACGCCACGTGGCGGGGGCGAGACCGGGCGTGGCCCTCGTGTGCCAGGCTTGGCTTGCTACGGCAAGTCTCTGCAACAAGGTTAGGACCCCTTATGCCTCATGGCCCTCAAAGCCTAAATATCCACTTTCTGACAGGTGCCAGGTCAGAGCAGGGGGTTAAGAGGGGAGGCCAAGCAGAGCCTGCTGGTCCCACTGACTTGAGGAGCCAGAACCTGGAGTTCAGAGAGGTCCAGTAACTAGACTGCATGGGCTAAATACCAAAGAGGAAGTGGCTGCAGACAGCTCAGGTGAGAAGAGGGCTCCCCACTCACACCAGCCCGAGTGGGAAGATGTCCCAACAGGGGCAGCCAGCAGGGGCCCTGAGTGGGCCTCACCATCTTAGTGATTGGGCCACAGACTGAGGTGGCCTGGGTCAACGCAAACAAATCTTGAAAGCCTTTGTTGATGGTATCAAGACAATTTCAATAACCGCCTGTTAGAACAAAGTCAGTGATACGTAAAGGAACGTAACCAAGACTAGTACTCAGCGATGTGAAATGCAGAATGTTGTTGGACAAATAAGTAAATGGAGAGTGGGTGGTGGGAATCAGGCCTCTCAGAGGCAGAGAGGGGGGTGACAGATAAGCAAGGAAGCACAACTGGGTTGAACACTGGGGTTTAGCGCTGGCAGCATTGGTGTGAGCTCACGTCTAGTGTGAAGTAGGAACAGATGGGAAGAGGCAGAGCAGCAGGAGCGCGTGCAAGCACATGGGTTCCCACTGCTGAAAGGGTCCTAGAAGCAGTGACACCCCAGACCAGCAAGCATCCCCAGGTGAGCCTTGGTTTTTAGTGTGATTCTCCCATTAAAGAAAAAAATGGAAGATTCTGGGAAGATACAAGATGAATCAGACCATCTTGTAGATGTGTAGAAAGTAAGGAAATGCTCCAGGAAAAAGTACAGGGATGTCCAAGGGACACAGGAACCAGTCAGGAAGGATTTGCGGTCAGCCAAAGCTGGAACAATTTCCACAATAAAATAAGTAGTGAAATATTAGATTAGAACCCCAAATATATGAGTTCATGCTGATATAAAATTAAATATGAGGGGGAGAACAGGTTAGGCTTTCTTACGGAATACCTAATACGTGTAGACACTCCTACTTCGGGAGGTAAGTCTTAGTTCTCACCTTTTGAATGTGGGCTAGACTCAGTGACTTGCTTCCAAAGAATATAGTAGGAGAAGGGAAAAAAATAATAACTATACAGTGGAAAAACCTGTCAAACATCACCTCAGCCAGGTGACAAAGGTGCATATCACTGTGAGGTCATCTAACTCCTAATGTGCTGGGACAAGAAGGTCACTGTACTTTGGTGATAGTCTTTCCAAAAACCTGTAACGTCAACTAATCATGAGAACAGGACATGCTATCGGATCCCTGGCCAGTACTGCTCAAGACTGTCAAGGTCATGAAAAACAAGAAGAGACCGAGAAATTGTCACAGAACACAGGCTATTGGGGAGACGTGACAATTAAATACAGTGTGATTTCTGGATTCGATCCTGGAGTGGAAAGAAGACATTAAGGGAAGAGTCGGTGAACCCCTGGAATAGAAAGAGCACATTCATGGAAAGATTGGTAAACCTCAGGGCCTCCCTGGTGGCCTAGGGATTAAGTCTCAGCACTATCACGCTATCACCGCTACAGCCTGAGTTCGATCCCCAGCAAGGGAGGGGACCCACGTGGTGCAGCAGACGTCTCCTGTCTCCCCGCTGCTCCCCCTCAGCAGTGGATTTCAGTATATCTGCCTGTTCTGCTCCCCACTTTGGCTCTGGTGAATCCTCTCACTCCCCGCACCTCTGGCCTACACCCTAGTTCTTCCATGCAAAAATAAATAAAAAAGGAAAAGAAACTTGGAATTTAAAAAAAAATGGTGACTCTCAGACACACTCTGGAGTTTAGTTAATAAGAACGCACTAATGTCAATTTCTTCGTTTTGACAAATGCAGCGTGGTAATGTAAGATGTTGACAATGGGTGAAACGGAGTAGGTGGCATATGGGAACTCTCTGATCTCTTTGCAATTTTTCTGTAAATCTAAAATTATTCCAGAATTAAAAGTTTATTTAAAAATGTCCATCATCTAATAAAAAGGAGGAGAAAAATATGACTCATGAGCAGGAGAAAAATCAATCAATAGAGATAGACCCAGACATGTCACAGATGGTAGAATTAGCAGATAATAACATTTAGAACTACTATTAATATACTCTTCACGTTTAAGAAGGTAGAAGAAAATGTGAACACGATGGGAAATAAAAAATACAAGAACTCAAATGTCTGGAGATGAGAAATGCAGTATCTGAGATGAAAAATACACTAGATGGGATGGGATTGACAGCAGGTTAGAAATTGCTGAAGAAAACATCAGCGACCTTAAAGTCATAGCCTTAAAGTCATGGAAACTATTGAACATGAAATTGGGGGGTGGGTGGGTATGGTGGGGGGCACTGGTGGGGGGGGCCTAACAAAGTCTGGTGACTTGGGGACAATATCAAGTGTCCGACATGCACCATCAGAGTTCCAGAAACAGATGGTGAGGATGGAGAAGCTACTTCAAGAAATATTGGCTAAAAATTCTCCAGACTGATAAAAACTTTGTTCCCACAAATCCAAAATGCTTCACGAACCCCAAACAGAAGACAACGAAGAAAACCACACCTCAGGACATCACAGTCAAGGCGCTGAAAACCAGCGATGAGGGAACAGCCCTGGCACAAACACCCGACAAACATTTGTCAAATATTGAAATGAATGAAATCAACAAACAGGGAGAATGCCAAATATGTCCATCTGTTTATGGAGGAGGAGAAGATGGCATTAAGGGAAAAGGGAGGGCTGGATCCAGGGGAAGGAAGAGGCACAGGCTTCCTGCAGGGGGTCCCGTAGCCCAGAGGGCAGAGCCGGGAGGAAGTGAGGGGGCATGGGCGTCTGGGGAGGGGGAGCCCCTGCAGACGGGCGCCATGTTGGAAGGCCATGACTGGTGTGTCCAAGGAAAAGCCAACCAGAGCCACAGGGTGTGCGAGGGTGGGGAGGAGGCCGGGCAGCCGTGGACGAGGCCATTGAGGACGGACTGTGTGGGAGATGGGTTGGCTTTCCCAGAAGGGGGAGGGGTGTCTAGGAGGGCCTTGAAGAGCGGGTTTAGAAGGTTCACCCTGGACTGTGGGGGCAAGACTGGACTCAGGGAAACTGCTTAGAAGGCCGCTGCAGTGACCCCAGGGGAAATGACAGTGACTGGGCCTGGACAGCACCCTGAGGATGGTGAGAGGGGTAGGAGTCTGGGCACCAGGATTAGCAGAGAGGGTTGGGGGTGTAGGGTGGAGAGAAAGGAAGGAAAGGAAGACTCAGTGATGTTCAGTGGTTCAAGGCACTGAGATGCCACTTGTAAAGGTAGGGGCAGCAGACAACAGCGCCCCCTCTGGTCACAGTGGCACATGCCACAGTGGATCATGCTGCTGCTCACTGATCACAGACCTGGCCTTAGAACCCTCAAGATAGTGCACATAGTAGGCTCTTCTTAGTAGTTCTCTTAGGAGGTAACAGGTATAGAACTGAGTTTTATTTTTTTTTTTTTAAATATTAAATTTTATTTTTATATTCCCCCATACAATTGCAAACGCCCCATTCTGACCCCAATCCTTCCCCTCCCGCCCCCCACCCCCAAAAAGTGTCTCTGGTTCATAGTTTTTTGTTGATTTTGATTTTCACTTTCTTATATTCATTTTCCTGGTCCCTTATTTAAGTTTTCTAGATTCCTGCTATGAGTGAGACCATCCGGTATTTTTCTTTTTCTTTTTGGCTTATTTCGCTGAGCATGATCCCTTCCAGTGCCATCCATGTTGCTGCAAATTGCATGTGTTTATCTTTTTTGAATGCTGAGTAATATTCCATGGTATATATGTACCACATCTTCTTGATCCAGTCATCTATTTTTGGGCATTTGGGTTGTTTCCAAAGCTTAGCTATTGTAAACAGTGCTGCTATAAACATAGGAGTGCAGGTGCTCTTTGGAATTGATGTTTCTGTGTCCTTTGGGTAAATACCAAGGAGTGGAATTGCTGGATCATATGGAAGCTCTATGTTTAGTAGGTCCAGAAATCTCCACACAGCTCTCCATAGTGGTTGGACCAGTTTGCACTCCCACCAACAGTGCACAAGAGTTCCTTTTTCTCCACATCCTCGCCAACATTTGTTGTTGCTAGTTTTTTTAATATGTGCCATTCTCACTGGTGTGAGATGGTATCTCATGGTAGTTTTGATTTGCATTTCCCTGATTACAAGTGATGTTGAACATTTTTTCATATGTCTGTTGGCCATTTGCATTTCCTCTTCAGAGAAGTTTCTTTTTAGCTCTTCTGCCCATTTTTTGACTGGATTATTTTCTTTGTTGCTGCTGAGTCTCATCAGCTCTTTGCAGATTTTTGTGATCAGTCCTTTATCATTAGTGTTGGGTGCAAAAATAGAACTGAGTTTTAACTTGGGGGCCTGATCCCCTGGTGGGGCAAAGGAGTACAAATCTGGCTTCCACCAGTAAATAGCTTATGACTTTGAGCGAATAGCTTCATCCCCCTGAGCCTCAGTTTCCTTCTTTCTGAAATGTTTCTGAACTTCCTAATATCTGAATACATTCAGTGGTTAGTGCTGGGCGCTGAGCTCATTGCGTTTTGCTGAGGATTAACTGAGAGGAGACATGGAAGACCTAGGCACGATGCCTGGGAGACGGGGAAGGCCCCATAAAAGGTGGCTGGCCCAGGTCGTCATGATTATCTACCCGTTCACTGTGCTTGGCCTGGGCAGCTGCCCCACGAGAGGTGAGCAGGGCACAGAGAAACCTGGGGACAAGTGCCTGGGGTCGATCTCACCCGGCAAGCCCTTCACCAGCGTTCTGGAGAAGCCCACACAGGCCCAGATGAAAACTCTCCCAGGTTTGGACAGAGCGGACAGTCGCTGAAATATAAGAAGTCCCTGTTGAAAAATGTCCCTGCTGTGAGCACGGCTGGGCGGATTAGCTGGCATTCCTTCTCCTCCATGGAGCGGAGTCGCAAGCTAATAAATATTTCAGAATTGGCTGTATTCAATCCAGCCCTTGTCCTGTTTGACGTCTGTTCTCTCAGCTTTCAGAAGGAGACAGGTGCAGAAGGATGAAAAGGGATTTAATTACTAAACATCCCCAACTCCCGATATGCAAACACATGCTGTACTGTACACACACCTACTGCACACGGTCACGCACGCCCTGTGCACCCGCAGACGTGCGGGGTGCAGCCCTGGGCACATGTGTTCCCTGGGGACTCTGGCACACCCGTACCTCGAGGTCTGTGGGTGCTGCTGCGGTCACCCCCGCATACAGGTCCACACCCCGCAAGGGCCACAGGGAAGCACGGGGGGAGCTCAGGGCATGCGGATAAGCATTTGCCCCAGGGTGGCTGCAGGACCCATGGGTGCTTCCACGAGTATGTTTCCAATGAGTATGTGTGGCAGTCCATGCACACCTAGGGTGCTCACACGCATGTGCGCACTCCCGATAGTAGAGCCACACAGGTATCTACACGCACAATGTGTCATGAGTTTCTGAGAAAAGATTTCATAGGCGTCCTTGCCAAGCCATACTGATCACTGTGGGGAGAATTGGGGAGTTTAGCAAAAGGACACGAGAAGGGGGCCCAGAGGGCTTTCCTACGGAAAACTGCTACTTCCCTTGACACATATTGAGCGCATGCACACAACACACAACTGCATACACAACCACACACCACAGGCAACCACACACAGCACACAACTGCAGCCACACACAGCTGTGTGCCTGTCTCACAGCCGTCCAGGTCCACACTGGCTCCAGGCCCAAGGTGCTCAGAGGCTGTCTGTTGTGCACACGCAGTGGTGAGTGTGCTATGCACGTGGGTGTATACGCACGGACAGGCAGATGCACACACACCCCTCTGCTGGGGATCTCTGTCCGTCGCCCTTGGCTGAGGACTCCCCAGCCTCTTGGTGCCGCCGTGGGGGTGGCGGGGGAACGCAAGGGCCTGGGGAACAGAAGGAGCTTCTAAACCCAAGGCCAGACTCTGGCAGGTGCAGAGGCCACGCCTCAGGGCCCCTCTTGGTGGTGAGCACTGGGGGCTGGAGCAGGGGGGTGGGGGGGAGTGGGGGATAGTTGAGAGGCAAGATTCTGACTAGCAGCTCTCACATCCCCGGACACCCACCCCTGGGGCTGGCCCTACTGGCCCAGGGGGCTAGACTGGATCTTAGAGGTTCACTGAGACTCCCCTGAAGATTTGAGAGGGCCTGGGAGCGCTGGTGCCTGCTTTGCCCTCAGTCACACCAGTGCTCATTCATCGACCAAATGCTGTCAGGAGAGACCTGAGGTTGGCTCGGCGCAGGGAGCCCTCGGGTTAGCCTCAGCTCTCCGGGTCTGGCCTCAGCCGGGGTCAAGCAGATCTGGGGCTTTCCTTAGGCAGGCCCGTGGTGAGCCCACCAGGTTGGGAAGGATTGGGGGTTTTCAAACCACCAATCAGTCGACCCGATGGAAATGTATGCAAATGAAAGATGCAAATCAGCGCTGAGTCTTTTTGCATCTGCAGCCAGTGCCCTGCCCCAGGTGAGCATTTCCTTCCCTTTGACAGGAAGGTGGGAGCTCCCCTGTCGCGGCAGGAAGCAGCCTCTGGTTGGAGGTCCGGGCCTCTGCCTGCAGGCTTGGGATCCTCCCAGCCGCTCACCACCGCCCTGCCCAGCGAGCTCCCCCACTTGGGAGCGTGGATCCCCCGTCTGCGCCAACCTCAGCGCGCCCTGTCCACTCTCAGTCACACCTTCTCACACTCAGCTTTAGTCCAACACTGACCCATGCAGAAAGGCACGTGAGCGTGAACGTACCTGCCCGCTCACTTGTGTTACCTGCCCGCATGTGTGCTCGTGGACTCATTGTACACACTCACCTGTGCACACTCACTCCTACATGCACCTCCTATTGACACATACATCTTTGTCTTTGCATCCGTAAATGCACACCCACTTACACTAGCCCCCAGTTCACATGTGTGTAACACACCTGCAGGCAACCACGCACACCTGCAAGCACCTATCCTTGACCTTGTAGGGAACCATGTCCCATCCGGGCCGAGCGTCCAGGATCTGGGAGATGCGGGTGGGTGCCACCATGGGGTGGGCTGAATGCCCCCACTGGAGAGCACCCCACGGAGCCCCAGTCAGGGTTCAGCCTGGGCCCCTGTGGCTTCCCCCAGTAGATGGAGACCCTTACCACAGACACCCCCACAGTCTCTGGGGCAGGCAGGAGGGGCCGCTCCCGGGATAATGCCTCCCTCAGAAGACTGTAATTGAGGGGTAGAGAATTAGATAATCAGAGCCGCCAGGAAGTAGGGATGCGCCTGAGTTGCCTTTGTTCCTAGAATGAGCCTGTGGGGGATGGGAGGGCAGGAACCCTGCCAGATTCAGATGTGGTGGGGAGAGTGGGGTGCCTTCGCCCCTCATCTGCCACCTGGTGGGCTCCGTTACTAGGAGCAAGGGTCTCTGCTGGTCCTGAGCCTGCCAGAGGGGGGTGTCTTCGGGGCCACCTTGTCTTCTGGATACCACCCTGTTGCCCCCGAGCCCTACCCTTGACATCCCTGGGCCTGACCTTGCACACTGGGTGCCAGAGAGGCTGCCAGAGTCTGGGGTCCAGGTGAACCTGAGTTCAAATCCTGGTGCTTTCACTTAGTGTCTCACTCATATCCCTAAACTCTAACTCAGCTGCTCCCCTGACCCTTCAGGTAGTGCTCCTTCCAGGGCTGTGCCCAGGCTGTGTGGAGGGCCTTGTGAGCAGTCCCCAGCCCTCCCAGACACCCCATGAGGCTGGTTCCCTTTTATAGATGAGGAAACTGAGGCATGGGGAGACCACGTGCAGCTGGGTCGCATACCAGTAAGTGAAAGCCCCCGGGTTTAACCCAGGCCCCTGCAGTGCCAGGCCCATGAGTTCTGCCTCCAGTAGGCTGCTCCTCCCGGTCTCCTGCGGCCCCCTCCCGGTCAGGTGAGGACCCCCCAGGCTTCTTGACGCCTCTCCAGGGACAATTTGTGTGGAGAGTGTCTTCTAAGGAAATGGGGCACTCACAGTGGAGTTGAGGGTAGGCCAGCCGCCTTCTCTGGCCTCCCTGATTCCTACCTGCACCCCATTTGCTTCCAGCTCTGCTGCTCACATCCCCCACCCCAAGAGTCCTGGGAATCTGCTGGGCACCTGCAGCCAGGGCATCCCTTTGGGACCCACTTCCCACTGGATCTCTGAGGCTGCCTCTTTCTGGCCTTGAGCCTGCAGCAGTGGCTGTTTTAGGTCCATTACTTCCCCAGACCCACTGCTCAGGTGCAATCACTGAGACCAGCAAGAGGAAGGGGCTGGTCCAGAGGTCTCCTCTGGGCCCTGATTCCCCTTCTGTACCCCGAGAGGGTTGGCTCTCTCTCATCCCTTCTCAGATTCTTCTGTCTTCACCCCCAAAGGTGCCTGAGCCAAGGTCAAAGTGATGAAGGTTTTCCAATCTGTAGGGTCATCAAGTTCACCTCTGGTCTCCTCCAGAGGGGGGCCTGTGCCCACCGGCTCTGGAGCATTCGATCCTGACTCCACCATCCTGTATCCTGCCTGCTGGTGCGTAGCACAAGCTCAGCATGAATTCATGAGCGGGCACCCTCTTTTCAGATGAGAAAACTGGGTCCAGGGAGGTTCTATGAGCAGCCCCAGTGGGTGGTAGGGCCACACAGGACTTCCCAGAATTCCCCAGCCCCTGAGAAGCCCACTGGCAGCCCCCGCCCTGCTCTGGGGGGCAGTGGTGGTGGGCAGGCCATTCTCTTCACCCCCCAACTCTGTCGCCCCTTCTCCCTCAGGGGCCAGAGGCTGGGAGGGGCCACTGTGGGACCCAGAGGAGCCTGACCCCTCCCTCCTGCGCCTCTGGGCCGCCTGCCCCCCCCCCCAGCTGGAAACCCGACACCCGAGGCCCATCTGCTGGCCTCCTGTCCCCAGCCCCTGGAGGCCCGCTGGGCCAGCGGCTGCCACTCGCAGTGATTGTTTGGGGCTGAATGGGCAGGCCCGGCGCCCACGCCAGGTGCACCATTGTGAGGCCACCGACACCTGCCTGGCGACGCAGGCCCTGCCCACGGACCCTCGCCTGGCTGGGCTGTGAGCAGCCGCCTGCCGCTGCCCTCCCTGGCTGGGGTGGGCCAGGCTCCCGCAGCTCCCCCAGGGTAAAGCGCCCCCAGCCCCACCCGAGACCCGCCCTGTTCTGCTCTGTCTTCTCAGCCCCTCCGGTCACCACCCCTCCATGTGCCTCTCTTTGCCCCTTGACCCTGGGAGTTTGTCTGGGGAGGGGGGGCAGTGAGGGCTGCGATGGACAAGAGACACGGCTCTCCCGGCCTCAGCGTCTCATCTGTAGAATGGGGGTGACCAGACACCTAGCCACTTGGGAGCACCAGAAAGACCAAGGGTGCGCCGGGGCCCTGCTGAGCACGTGGGTGACAGAGCACAGCGACTGTTATGGTCAGGACCCAGCAGGGTGTAGACGGGGACCCCGGGAGCTGGTCTCAGCCCCCAGTGGCCCAGCGCAGGGAGCCCCCGTCGCACCCCGCCCCCTGCCTCCCCTCGCCCGCCCTCCCGCCCGCTCTATGAAAATTTAATGCCGGGTAATGACAGTCTGGGCTAATGAAAGAGGCTTCTCTTCTGGCAAAAAGAGAAAAACAAACAAAAATCAACAACCTGCAAGGGGGCATTAACTTTTCATGAGCTGCTCTCCCCACTGACACCCCCTGCCCTGGCTCACCCGGGCAGCGCCGGGCCCTCCCTGCTTCTCCCTCTTCCTCCTTCCTTCCTTCCTGCCCTCGCGGAGCTGTGCTGGGCAGCCTGCAGGGGCAGGCAGGGTAGAGGGGGCTGGCTCTTTGGGGGGCTCCCGCACAAGGTGTCTGCTAGCCTGTGGGGGGGCTGGAAAGCCCCTGCGGAGAAAGGGGAGCCCTGGGGGGCCTTGGAGAGCCCCTGGGGGGCACCTAGGATGGGGCTCCAGCCCCCAGAATCTTCTCTGAGCAGTGGGGTGGGGAGAAACCCAGAGTGGGGCGGAGAGAAGAGAAGGGCTCAGGCCCCGCCACGCGCCACCAGCCCCCTGCGCAGCGAAAGACCTCAGCAGCTTGGCTGCCTCTGCTGCCAGCCGGGCTGGAAGTGGTTAGAGAAAAGGGCAGGAGTGTGTCTTGCTCTCCTTCCCTCTCTTTGTGGCATCCTGGAGAGCCATTGGCTGCTGCCTGTGATATCCGGAGAGATGCGACAATTAATTTTCTTTTAATCAAGGTCGGATGAAGTAAATTGGTGCGGTTCTGCAGCCCTTCATTTTCTGTTTTTGCAGTGATGCAAAACAAATATGATCAAATTATGCTCCTTCTCACCTTATTGAATTAGGAAGCATGACTGATCAGAGGGAGTGGAAATGTTCTATACCCCATAGCACCCGCCCGCAAGCTCCCCACCCTAGCCCCAGTGTCCCGGGATTCATGGGCCCTCAAGGCAAGCTCACCCCCCGCCCCCTCAAGGACCCCAGGGGGTTGGAGGACAGGCCAGCCATGGCGAGTGCTCAGCAAATGAGGGATTGATAGAATGAATGAATGAACACAGTGAATGAATGAGTGATAGACGCAGCTGGTCATTGGACAGAGCTGGTTGGGCTGAGAGAGGGACTCGCTTTGGTGAAGCCCAAAGTGGCATCTGCCCAGGCCCCCTGGAATACCACCTCCCCCCGGAAGCTCTCTTAGCAGGTAGCTGTTGACACAAGTATGGCCTGTCTCCCCCTCTCGAATCCATGCCCTGTGAGCTTGGGCCTGGGCTGTCTTGTTCACCCCCAGTCCTGGCACACAGTAGGTGTTCAGTATCACCTGACCAGGCAAATGATTGGAATACATCCCGATGGAGTGGCGAGGCTGCGGGTTCAGCCACCAGTTATCCTGAGGGCCACCCCGGGGCCACGATGGGGGTTGAACAGCAGCTTGATGGCAGGGATACTTTCTGAGAAATTTGTCATAGGGCCATTTCAAGGTTGTGCAGGCAGCAGAGCCCTCCATGATCTCACCTACTGAGCACCTGGGCTGTGTGGGGTTGCCTGTGGGGACCTACATCATAGATGTGGTCTCTCCTTAACCGAAATGTCCTTAAGTGACAAGTGATCGTCATTCTGATGGCAGGTGGGATTGAGGAGGTGACATGAGAGCCAGGTCTAAAAAAGTAAGTAGAGGCTGGACCAGGGTGATCTGTGGGTGCAGAGGCTAGTGGTCGGCAATGGCAGGGCTGGTTCAGAGAAGGTGAACCTGCGGCTGACCTGTGCCCTGGGGTCCCTGGCCAACCTGGCTCCAGTCCCAGCTCCTTTCTGGGACATTCCAGATTTTTCTCCGCTGCCCTCTCTACAGTGAGGATGACAATGGCTGCTCCATCTCAGAGCCACCTAGGGAATGAATAAGGTGTCCTCACACACTGGGCACCCAGTGAATGCCAACCACCATCATCACCATCATTTTTGTTTCAGGAAAGACAGGTCAGGGCAAGATGGGGAGGGGCCTTGAATGCCAATTTGAAGAAGTGACCGGAGCTCACAGGCCGCGGGCTGCTGGGATGCCCAACGCCCACAATACAGTTGAGTTGGGTCTCTATAAGGAAACCCATTGTGCAGGTAGCAGGAGGGCTGCTGTTTGAGAGCGGCCCACTGAGCACCCTTTTCTAAAGCAAAGACTTTCTGGAAAGTGCATGATCCCCTGGGGCATCCGGTTAGTAAATCAAGAGCCACTTTTGCTTCCAGGAAGTTTAACCTGGATGCCCTCTTAACTGTGATTCTCAAGGGCCAGAACCTCCAAACCCTCCTGAGTGGGCAGAGTCCTTTCCTAGGTGGTGGAGGGTGAGGAGGGAGAGTCTTGATGATGTTACCATTATTGGGGAGCTTAGAGCTGGGGGACAAGACACACATCCACCCAGAGTGATGAATGCCACAAAGAAACCAACAAGGTGATACATATTATATACAACCCCTGAGAAAAAGAAAAAGAGATTAGAGAGATCACCAGCCCCCAAAGGCAGGGATGCAACTCCAGGGCATTGCGAGGGGGTGGGGTGGCACAGGCAGGCACAGAGGGCAGGGTGGTTGCCTGGAGGAGGCTGGAGAGTTTTTTTTTTAAGATTTTTTTTTTTATTTATACAATAGCTGGGGTGCAGGCCAGAGGCGTGCAGGAGGGTGAGAGGATTCACCAGAGACAGATTGGGGAGCAGAACAGGCAGACAGACCGAAATACACTGCTGAGGGGAGCAGCGGGCACGACAGGAGAGGTCTATCACGCCATGTGGGACTCTCCCTGGCCGGCCAGGAATCGAACCCGTGCTGCAGAGGCTGCAGACAATTTCACAGCACTACTCTGGAGAGTATTCAATAGGGGTGGAATGGGAATATGGGGCAGGGACAGGGCATCTCGGCGGATCGAGAGGCATTTGGGGACCCCGGGGGGAATGAAGCGCATCCCAGGGGCACACGGCTGGGTGCTTTGACTGTCCCTCCCTCTGTTGGACCAGGTCTGCTGTGAAAACACTCCATGAATCTGGTCCTCGGAGAAGTGCCTCTGAGCACCGAGCCCCTGGAGCGTTCACATCGCTGGGGTTTTAGGATAAAAAGGCCTGAGACTCACAGCGGCGCGCACCCCCACCAGAAAGCAGGCAGCCTACTGTCCTGGTCCATCCTGTGTGACCCTGGGCTAGTGACTTGACCTCTCTGGGCCTGGATGGGATGAACCGCACAGACCTTACTGTGTGGGCCCAGTGAACTCCTTGAACGCTTTGGGCCCTCCCTGCCTGAAGGGAGTCACGTGGGCAGCGCTGGGTCCTCAGCCTGGCGGGCTGTGAAGAGGCCAGAGCTGCCCGCGTCACCGAGCGGATGGATGACTCCATGCGCCTCCCTGGCATGTGCCTGTTGTGTCTGTGGGTCTGGTCACAGCCTGTGGGACCAGTCTCTGGGTGGGGACTTATCCTCATCAGTTGAGTCACCACTCTTGGGGAGCAGCTGGTGACCCAGATGGGGCAAGATCATTGCATATCTTGTATCGGCCACCTCCCCTGTGCCTCCCCTTCCCCTTCCTCTTCCTGCTCTCACCTCCGCCCCCAGGTACTGGGTGGGCCAGATGGACACTGTGACTACACGGCCCAAATCGCTCCTTTGCTGGACAAGGTCTATGGCCTTCCTGGGCCTCTGTCTCTTCTCTAAATTCAGTGACAATAACAATGGCTGCCATTCATTGTCCTCTTATCAATCACCCAGCTACTTTGCATATATTAAATCTAATCCCTTTATTTGCCAGGTGGAGTAGTTACTATTATTCCCATTTTATAGATGAGGAGGAAGATGCTCAGAGAGGCCATATGGCTCGGCCAGGGTCGCAGAGCTGGGACTGGCTGAGCTGGGGTTTTATTTATTTGTTTGTTTGTTTGTTTGTTTATTTATTTATACAAGCACTGGGTACAGTCAGAAGCGCGGGAGGGTGAGAGAGTTCACCAGAGCCAGAGCAGGAAGCAGAACAGGCAGACTGACGAAGTACACTGCTGAGGGGAGTAGCGGGCACGGCAGGAGAGGTCTGTGCGCCATGTGGGACCCTCTCCCGGTGGCCGGGGATCGAACCGGCGCTGCAGAGGCTGCGGGCAGCTTTGCAATCCAGTGCTCAACTGCTGCACCACCGGGGAGGCCCTGAGCTGGGGTTTTAACCAGGTTTCTCTGAGGCCAGAGCCAGTGGCCTTTCCCTGGGGCTTTGCGCCACAGCGCCCTTCCTAACTCTCTAGTGCTCCCCCTCCTCTCATGCCCCCAGCCCTGGGGCCCCCACTGGTTCCCACGAAACTGACTAGTCCCTAACATTAAAAATAGGTCTACCCTATGACCAGCAATGGCCCTCTCCTTGGGGTCTGCCTGAAGAGAGCAGTACTAACTCCAGGGGCCTCTGGCCCTAACACGACCCGCAGCAGCCCAGCTGTGGAAACAACCTGAGCGGCCAACCGCAGAGGAGTGGCTACAGAAGACACGGTCTGTGCACAGTGGAATACTACTCAGCTATAAAGAAGAGAGACGAACTGTCGCCATTTGTGATGACTTGTGTGTAGCTGGCGAGGATGATGCTGAGTGAAGTAAGCCAGAAGGGATGGTTCTGCCCGTACGTGGGATACAAAAAACAAGCAAAGGAACAGACAAACCCTTGAAATCTGGCTGTAGAATTGAGGTTACCAGAGGGGGAGAGTAAAGGGGTGTGTTGGGAGCAAAGGGGAGAGGGGCCCAACGGACCGTGGGGGAGGATTGTTGGGGTGGTGGTGATGGCATGATGTGGTGGCACACATTCGCAGAGGTACGGGCCTGTACTTCTAAAGCATGGAGGGTTCTCTAAACCGGTATAACCTCAACAGGCATAAAAGGAGTAAATAAATGAACTGACGTGTCCTGAGCCCAGTCTGTCAGGTCTGGAGTCTCCCAGCGGCTCAGCCAGTCACTCCTGCCGGCTGTTTCACGGGTCACCTCTGTCTGGGAACTTCTGACTCTGTCTGAGGAGACTTCTAGAGACATGGCCTGAGTCCAAAGGAAAGAGGCCCATGTGGGGTGCCCCAGTAAGCCCCTCAATCCGTTCTAAGGCTGTGGATGGGGTGGGGGGCTCCTAGGGTCTTTCCCCACACAGAGCTTGGGATACTGTCCAGGAGGTGGCCAGAGGGAAGGGTGGCGTCAGGGTGGGGGCGCCCAGCTGGTGAGCAGCGATCCTCCTTATCCCGACATCAGCGCCTCCTGCTCTTCCAGGCTGAAGTTTCAGATCTCGTTTCCACTTTGGCCTTTGATCACAGCCAGAGGGGGTGGCGGGTGGGCTGGGGGGTGGGAGGGCCTTGAAGGGCGTGGGGAGAGTGGATTCCGACACCCCCACGCCACCCCGGGGGCCAGCATCTGCTGTCAGATGTGGTGCTGAGGACAGAGGACCGGGTGTCGCCTCAAGGGCAAGGCCCCTCACCGCCAGCACCTCTGGCCCATGCCGGGGGCTGCTCCTTTTAAATTTTCCAAATGAAACTAGTTTTCCAGGTCGCCCTCTCCGATTATTCAGTCCCGTGTTTGTCAAACAAGGTCCGGGCAGCACAAGGGAGCCGTCCCCGTCTCCCTTCCTGTTGCTGACGCTGGGGAAGGGGCAGCTGTTTCCACCCTGCGTGCGCACAGGGTCTTCCTCCACGACGCAAAACCAGACCCTGCACCTCAAACTGGTTCGAGACCCGCCTCTTCCAGCTCCATGCATCTCGAACATCTCTCTGGTCAAGGCACGAAAGGCGACATTCTTTTTTTTTTTTTTTGTATGTGTGTATATATATATATATAATATATATATATATATATATATATACTTTCATTTTGGTTATATTCCCCGTGCAATTCCCACCCCCCTTATTTTGGCCCTAATCCTTCCTCTCCCCCCCCCCCATTAGTGTGTCTCTGGTTTATAGTCGCTTGTTGATTTTGATTTTTTCTTTATTATAATTAGTCTTTTTCCTGGTCCCTTATTTAGGTTTTCTAAATTCCTGCTGTGAATGAGACCATCCGGTATTTTTCTTTTTCTTTCTGGGCGACATTCTTGCCCCCGCATTGCAGCCCCTCGTGCCACGCCCGCTGAACGTTTCCTCCACCCTGGACTGTGAACCTGCCCGGTCTTTGGCCTTCCTGGCAGGTGGTAAGTGGCCGACATCCTGCTTCCCTCTGCCTGCTTCCCCTGCCGGCCCGTCCTGCGGGACCCCGCAGCCACAGGCCCCTCCTCCAGCTCTGTCCAGCCAGTGGCGTCCGGCTCCCAGGACGTGATCCCTGCAGGGGCGGGGGGCGGCGCAGTGGAAGGCCGCGGGTCCAAGCGCCCCGACGCCTGCAAGCACAGGGGCTTGACCTCCACGGCTTCGGTTTCCTCATCTGAAAAGCGGGGAAAGAATCACCTCACTTCTCTGGGCTGCTGGAAGGACGGGGGCGCTCGCGGTGCGACCCTACTCCATCCTGGGTTTGGGACACATGAGGGGCGCGGCCCGTGGAGGCAGAGGGGGGAGGGTTTGTCCAGGCGAGGTGGGGTGATGAGCAAGGGTGTGGAGGGGGCACTCCGACACCCTGCACCCTCCGTCCCCACCATTCCAGCCCGC
>NW_023605305.1:50184-80891 GCF_014898055.3 Talpa occidentalis
AAAAGATGTGTGGAAAAAAAAATTTTAATTACAAAAAAAAAGAACAGGCCAGCACCCTGTCCAGGCCCTGCGGGACACGGAAGAGGGGCCTGGTCGGCCTCAGAGCGCTCTGGAATGGCAATGGGGCACCAGAGAAGAACAAAGCCAAGGGCTCTCCCTGACCTCCCACAGCCTGGCAGGTCAGAGGCTCGCAGAAGCTTGTCTTCAATGCAGGAAATATGGAAGCAAGAGAAAAGGAATATTCGGGAAACATACCTGCTAAAGGCAAGAAACTGCAGCACTATTTCGTTGCTTTGGAGGCGATCAGATTGCTCCTTCTGAGGGTTAAATTTGACGGGGTCAGTAGGAGCCACGGTTTCGGCGGGCTGCTTGCTGGCGTCCAGGATCTCAGGGAAGCCGGAGGCCTGCAGCCGCGCCAGGGAGGCTCGCGAGAGCGTCCGCCCGGAGCTGAAAGGGGAAGATCTCCTGAGCCGCAGCCCGGAGGCTCGCCACGAGGCCTGCTGTCGAGGGGGCCTGTGGGCCACTCACCTCCGGGCCTGGGCCTCCAGGACGATGGGCGCGTGCAGGGGGGTGAAAGGCAGCTCGTGCAGCTGCTCAGCCACAGAGGAGGCCGGGACAGACGCCGTCGGGCTCAGGTCAGCTTCCAGGTGAGACAGCCTGCCCCGCCACGGGGCCCTCCTGCCAAACAGCAGAGGCCCCGCGTCAGACGACGGCCCGACCTGCGGGGCCCTGGGAGCTGGGACAGAAGGTTCAGGCCGCGGGATCCTCGGCCCGGCTGCCATCTCATGTCAGGCAAACGGCACAGGGTTTAGTGCACGTCCTGGGCGATCTCTGCAGCCCGGGTACCCCCCATCTCAGCTGAGGGGGAAAGTGACGAAACCAGCACCCGGAGCAGCTGCAAGGGGGGCCCTCGCGGCAGGCCCCAACCCCCTCCAAGGCGGAGGCGCGGCTTGCCAGAGCCAGCGCTGCCGAGTCCCGAGGCCGAGGAGCCCCACGCCGAGTCCCGAGCAGCGGTGGCTTCACAAGGCCGCCCTCCCCAGCCGAGGGCAGCAGTGTCCAGGAGCGAGGGCCGGGCCCCTGCCCATGTGGGCAAACTCTTGCACGCGCCGTGCGGGACGTGCCCACAGGCCAAGCTGCTCAGCTGACCAGCCGCATGGCCGCAGTGCCCAGAGCTGGAGGTGAGGCCCACCCCGCCCACCCGATGCCCGCGTCCCCGAGACCCCGCCAAGGCCCCGTCCCCACCCAGGCCGGCGCAGCTCGCAGCGTCCAGGCCAGCAGGAGAGTCCCACGGGGCCAAGCACTCACCACCTGGGCCGGGGGAGACTCCGGGTGCTGGGGGCGCCGTGAAGGGCGCTGAGCCGGGGACAGCGGGGAAGCCACCAGCTGGGAGAGTGATAACTGCGGGGAAGAAAGTGTGGCTAAGGCAGGAAACGCACCCGGGGCTCCAGGGAGCCCCCGCGTCGGCAGGACTGAGACTCGGCGCCTCCACCAAGCTCTGAGCTGCCACCAGTTCTGCTCACTCTGGCACCTAAACCCTCCGAACTTCCTTTCTGTTCACAGTCAAGAGGCAGGATCCCGTGACCTCTCCTTTCTCACAATATTTGAATAAAAAATGTCACCAAGGAAAAGCAAGCGGAAAAGTGGGGAGCGGGGAAGCAGGTTCCCCGGGCTGCAGGGCAGCTGGCCCAGGAACCCCACTGGGTCTCGCCCCAGCCAGCACCGAGGTCTGAGTCCCTTGGGCCCGGAAGGCCTGTGCTCCTGAGCAGTGACCTTTCAGGAAGGCCGGCTGCCCAGGCCCAGAGACAGAGCTGGGTGGGTGCCCGGGTACTGCCATGCCACCGTGTGCCAGTTATCTGGCCTTGTTTGCCTTGGGACCTGGGTGCAGACAGGCAGGAGGGCAGCGGAGGAGCCCCATCTGCCACCGCAGCCCAGGACCCCTCCCCTCCTGCTTCCAGGACTGCCCTAGCACCTCGAAAGCAAAGAGGACAAGTGGCAGTTTCAAAGATGCAGGGAGGGACTTCCCTGCGTCTTTGCAGGATTCTAGAAAGCTGCATTGTTCAGCTTTTTAAATAGTTGATTTTGGACTTACCCCTGGTCCCACAGGTGAGTCCTGGGGGGCAGCGGGCCCCTGGGGCAGCGGCGTTGGTGGCCTGGGAGAAGCACAAGGGGTGGGGCGCTGTCAGGCTCACCATGGCCTGGGCGCCTCCCCTCCCTCCCTGGCACCTGGTGCCCCGCTTGGGCTGGGCAGGAGTCCTGAGCCAGCCACACCTGCACAGTCTCAAGTTGCACCAGTACCAGCCCGGGCTGACCTGCCTGGACCCACTCCAGCCCCTGGCTAAGCCCTGGTTCGGCCATCATGGTCCAGACTGGCCCATCACACATGCACATGGACCTCAGGACACACTGGACCCCTGATAAGTGGAGGCCTGGCCCCGTCGGTCAGGTCCATGGGCATGACCACCGCCTGTGGCTCTCCCTCCCTGTGGCCTCTGGGCCCAGGTCCCTGCACAGCCACATGGGCCCAGGACAGACGGTGCCACCCCGGGGCCAGGGTGCACAGCACCAGGCGGCACAGCAAGCACCCAGCACCTATGGACCACCCAGTGGCATCCGGGCTGCGACTCAGACACAGCGCTCCGAGCAGAGACACCCAACACCGCCCCTCGGATCGCAGCAAAGGGGAGACAACAGCCGGAAAGACAGCGCCCAGCAAGGACAAGCAGCCCCTCTACCAGCCCCAGGCCCCAGGTCACGTGGCACTGAAGCCCCCAGTCCAGGGCAAAGCAGAGGCAGCCAAGGAAGCCCCCACTCCAGGCCTCGCTGCCCTGCCCAGCAGCTGGGCTCAAACCCCCCTGCGCCCACGTGCTCCTCTGGACACGCCAAGTCTCCTGCAGGACAAGCCAGGGGGCCGCGGAGCCGCATTCGTGGAGGGGCGCTCGGGGGCGGGAGCGAGCATATCAGGGAGCACTTGTGTGCGGAAGGGGTCCCCTCACTGGAAGCAAGAAGCAGAAGCGGGTCCTGCAGGGCCCCATGGTCTGGGGACGTGCCTCCCCCCAGCACAGCCTGCCCAGAACAGCCTGAGGACGAGAGAGAGAGAGCCGGCAGCAGGGGCCCCACTTTGTTCCCCTAAATGGAGACTGGAAACTCCTCAGGCTGATTTTGGTAATGAGGGAAAAATTGCAGGAAATGGCTCCATTATCCTCCTGAAGGAGAAACCCGGCACTCAGGAGCGGGAGCCCCTGGCCCTGGTGTGTGTGGGGAGGGAAGGGGCGGGAGGGGGTAATCCAAGAGGCTCCTCGCTTCCCAGAGCACGTCCCGGGGCTGGGCGCATCTGCAGGAGGCTCTGCTCTGCCCTGCGCACCCACCTCCTAGGCACCACAGCCCAGGAAGGTGCCGGCAGCTTAAGAAGGTTGCACGCCGGGGCCCAGGGAACCCAGACCCGCAGACCCTGTGAGGCCCAGGCCGGGGGAGAGCGCCCTCTGGGGCAGCTGTCAGCGTCCCACGGGTGCTGGTCACCCAGCTTCTCAACCTGGACTGGAGGGCACCACGTCAGGGCCAGCGGGGGCCCTGTAGGGGTGTCTGGATGGGGAGCACGGCCCCCACCCCCAAGAGCTATGGGGCTCAACTGGTGGAGTGTGAGGGGCCAGCCCTTTCTGCACGTGAGCAAGCAGGAGCATTGAGAACTCAACCGTGATTTGAAGGTCATGCTAGGGCATGTCCTGCCAGATCCAGAAATCACTCCTGGCTGGGCCACAGACAGTGGTCAGCAAGGCTGACGGGCCGCCGAGCCAGGCTGCTCCCCAGGCCGCCTGTGCCCCACCCCAGGCTCTGGCCCAGGTGTGCCAGCTGACACTGAAACAGCAGGCATCGCAGCTTTCATGGGGCCAGGGCAGCGGGGGCTGTGGGAGCTGGGGGGCTGGGTCTTGGCCACACAGCTTCAGAGGGCAGGAAGCAGCAGGAGGATGGAGCAGTGGTCTTGCACACCCCCACTCGCTGCTCCACCGTCGGGCCACACTGACTGCATGAGGCCAGAGGCAGCTGACACCCCATCATGCCCCCGTCTGTCTCAACTGGCGGGAAACCACAGTCAGCCGAGAAGGAAGTGCCCGGCCTCTCTAACATCAGGTCAGCTCTGGAAGCGGCGGGCCCAGGAGGCCAGGGGACAGGTCCTGGCCCACCAGCTGGCCACACAGCACCACCCACTGGGCCCGCTCCTACCCGCTCTCTGGGCAGGACCATGCAAACCTGAAGCAGGCCCACGCTCCGGGGCAGGGCCGCTTTGCCTCGTGTCTCAGACGGCACTTGTGGGAGTGGAGGGAGTGGAGGTCTTGCGGAGACCCTGCCAGGGGCAGAGAGGGAGGCCTGGCCACCCCCAGTAGCACTCGAGGAGGCCCTGGGGCCTGGCACCACGCCGGCCTGGCCGCCGCCCCAGACCAGCCCTGGAAGAGGGAAGCGGCCTGAGGCCCCAGCCCCACGTGCAGGCAGCCCTCCTGAGGCGCGGCTGTGCATTCTAGGGGAGACTGAGGAAAGGCGGACGGCAGGCAGGGCCAGGGAGGGGCACCACAGAGGGACACGCTGCCCGGCAGAGCCCGCCCAGGGTTAGCTGAAGGGTCGTACTGCCCAGGAGAAGGTCCTGCGGGGGAGGGCGGGGCTGTGGGCAGTGCTGCTGGGAGGCCCGGGGCTGGCGGGCAGGACCACGGACAGCAGCCGGAGGCTGGGGCAGGCGGCCCGGGCTGAGGACAGTGGGACGCCTCCCTCGCAGACCCTGGCCACAGGGTCAGTCGGCGTGGGCTGCCCACCCGAAGTCACCGTCCCAGACTCTGCTCACGACAACGGGGGACTGAGTCCTTCTGGGACTGGTCTCGGGGTGGGGTGGGGGGCTTGGTCTCCTGCTGAAAGACTTGGAGGCGGCCCAGGAGGCCGGGCGCCTGAGGATCCGGGCCTGGAGCGGTGGGGGGGGGGGGTAGCCCTGCGCACCGGAGCCAGGCCAGGGTGCCCTCGGGGCCGGTGCCTCCCATCCTCCACGACCCCCCTGACCGCACGACCCAAGAGCGCGGGCCGCACAGTGCTGAGGTCACGTCGTGCCAGGACCTCCCTGACGCATCCTGAGGAACACGAGGGTCACGTCTTCCCGGCAACCCTTTCCACACGTAGTTTAAACCACCAAGCGAACAAGCGGAGACTCTCGGCCCCCCACATCCCCAAGCCCGCGCGCACGGTCAGGGACGGCCAGGCGCGAAACCTAGGGGCGGGGCGCCCCCTGGTGGCGCACACGCAGGCGCGCCCGGTCACGCCACAGAAAGAAGAGGCTTCGCGAGGGGCGCGGAGCTCCAGGCTGAAAGCCACAGCCTGGGACGTGAAGGCTTCCAGAGGACCCTTACGAGCCGGTGAAATACTGGCGTCTGCACAGGCCCATCGTCACTTAAACACTGTGGGGACGTAAGTCTCTCGCGCTGGCGTGGGTGGCGCACCCTCACAGGTGGAGCCCGGGCTGACGGGGACGCAGCGCGGGAGGCGAAGGCAGCCACACATCCAAATTCAATAAAGCAAAGGGATCAGGTTCCCTCCACGCTGAGCTGCAGATGCCCGAGCCACAGCAAGAAAGTGGGCGGGGCTGCCGCCCACCTGCCTGGGTGCCACCCCCCAGCCCCCGGCCCGGCCCCCAGCAGCTTGCAGCAGAGCGAGGACCCTCCACAGCGCGGGGCTGCCGCTCCCCTGGGCCTCCACGTGGCGAGTGAGCCCTGGCTGGGCCCAGAGATGCTCGTCTCGGAACAGGTAGGCAGAGGCCCAAGGGGGCCCCACTCTGAGCTCCTCCACGGAGTGGGGGTGTGCAAGACCAGTGCTCCATCCTCCACGGTCACTCTCTGTGGCTTCGGGGGGGCCAGCCCCTCTCTGCCCTGTGCTGTCTCGCCGGGCAGGAGGAGGGGCAGGGGCCACTGGGAAGCTGGTGGGTGCCGGGCCGTGTCGGGAGAGACCAGGCCCCCGAGCCGGGCGGGGCTGCCTCAGCAGTCAGCCCACCTGGCTTCCCTCGGGGCCCCTCGTGGCCAGGGCTGGGGGCTGGGCCCGCTCCCCCAGAGGCTGTGGCCCTGCCCCGTCTGCCCCGCCGTCCCATCGCGTCTGCCGGCAGAGGCAGGGAGGGCCGTCCCCGGACGTTGCCTGGAAAAGCGGGTGGAAGGCCTTCTCCCCGTTGGCGCTGCCACCCCGAGGAGGGCCAGGAGCCGCGAGGGCAGCACTCGGAGAAACGCCTGGAGGAAGGAGATGGCGAGAGCTGGGGGAGGGCCGGACCCGGCACCTCCGCGACACCACCCGATCGGGCCGTAGCCCTGCCTGGGGTGAGCTCGCCCGGGTGAGCTCCGTCCCCAGAGTCCTGCTCAGTGTCTGCTCACAGACGGGGCCAGGACGGGGCTGCCACAGACGCAATAAACGCCGGCCCAAGACAGCCTGGCAGCACCCCCTCCCCAGGTCAACCTCTACCTCGTCCTCCAGCTTAGTCTCTTTTTTTGAAAATGCACTTAATTTTCCAGGGCAGTTTATGTTCACACCGCGCTGCGTGGAAAGGACAGAGAACTCCCTCACCCCCTCCCGGATCCAGAGAAAACGCACGTCCCCGGCCTTGACAGGGTGGCCGCCTGTCCCCAGCAAGGCCGCCGGGGCCGAAGTCGCCCCTCGGAGATGGGTGCCCGCCACGCCCTGGCGGCCACCCTGGTCGCAGTGACATTTCGGGCCTGTGTTTAACTGGCCCGGTGGTCGAAAGGCATGAACAGGCGCCGCTGTCCCCCAGGCTGCCGCCCTGAGGGTGACGAGCGACGGCAGAGGCCGCAGCACGACGGCGCGGGGACAGCTCGGCACTGCCAGCCCAGGGCCCCGCCGCAGCTCCCCGCCAGCTCCCTCGGCTCTGACGCCCTCGGCCCGTCTGCCTTGGTTTGGCCGCACCCGGCCGGGACGCGCTCTGTACGGGCTTCCTTCTGTCTCCCCTCACGGCTGTGCGAGCCGCGAGCACCTGCAGCCTGAGACCCTCTAGCTTCGCCGGAGGAGTCTTCTCTCCTCATCCCATTGCTCCGTCGTTTCCTTCTGACTTACCTTTGTGGAACTAGTCTGAGAAAGCCTCTGGCCCCCGGGGCATAAAAATACCCTGACACTTCTTTTCTCAGGCGTCTCGAGTTTTGCTTCTCCTGCTCGGGGCTGGCAGCCCTGCCGTTGACAGGCAGCGAGGCGGCGCGGCCCTGAGCAGCCGCGGCCAGCCCGCCCTGTGAGCACGCGTGCACCCCAACCTCGCTCCCGCTGTCGCCGCGGCGCCTGCCGCTCCCGCCTCCCTCGGGCCCCCCGGAAGCTGATGTTCATGCTCAACGCTGTTGGGGAGGGGGAGCCACGCCGGTGAGTTTATCTCCTCCCCGTTAGCTGCCGTGCAGCCCCCACCTCCCAAGCAGGTCAGCTTGCCGTGCAGCCCCGGGGGAGGGGGCGGCATCCTTCCCGGCCTTGGCCCTCGCCCGGGCCTCGCCCAGAGGGCGCAGCTGCCTCTGTGCCGGTGAGGACTAAGTATGGTGCGGTCGCTCTGAAGAGCGGCCGCCCGGCGCACTCCATCCCCGAGGGGCCAGTGCCCTCTGTGCCACCCCCTTGTTGACCGCACGCTATCTGGTTTCTCCAACACGGGGGCGTGAAACGACGCCTCGTTTTCTTGTCCATTTCTGTGGTTACCGGTGAGGAGAAGCTTCTGCACGTTTATTGGCCGTCCCAGCCTCTCCTCGGCGCCTCCTCCCTTCTCGGCCCATTTTTCTTCTCTGCTGTTTATTGTTTCTTATTGATTTACAGGATCTTTCTGCAATCTTTCTTCTTTGCAGTCTGCGAATTCTAACATTTTCTAAGCAATCTAAGGGGTTGCTTTCTCTCCACCCGGGTCTATTTTCCACATGACATGAAACCAGGGCTCGCTTCCCTACTTTCCTCGGGGGCCACATCCGGGCACTGGCGACGACCTCCACTTGCTCCCCGAGGAGGGCCGAACAGGCTCCCCGCCGACGACCTGCCAGGGTCTGCACGCTGCCCAGGGGACCAGGGGCCCAGTTAGCAGACCCTGATGTGGCAGGTGCCATCTGGCCTGGGGGCGAGGGCACAGGGTCCCGGTAAGTGATGGTCAGAGAGAGCCAAACACCCAGGCTGCTGCTTCTGCACACGGAGGAGGGATCAAAAAATGTGGTGCCTTAGAGGCATCCAGAAAGCAGGAAAGGACCAGGAAACGATTCTCCCTGGAGTCTCTAGAAGGATCCAGCCATCCTGAGCCCCTGAGAGAAGCCCCCAGAGTCCACCCCAGGACATAGCAGATCATGGTCCGGGAACTACCTGAGGCCGGAAGGGCCACCTGACCAGCACCCAGGGCTCGCAGAGGCCAGAAACAGGCCCGTCCTGTTTCTGGGCAGAGTACTCAAGGCTTCTCATGGCTTACTGGAACGACGGGTCCCGGAGGACACGCTGCTCTGTCCCATCTGGCCAACCTCAAGGGCAACATCCAAAAGGACCAGTTTTCAAAGCTCAAGCGTATTTATCAAATCCAAGAATATTCAGCACCCGACAAGAGAGAATTCACAGGATCTAGACTCTAACCAAAAATGAAGGAACACAGGAAAACACAAGCCAAATTGGGCCAGGACTCCATCGATCCAAACAGCTCAAAGACTAAAGACTTCAGAACTAAAGTACACGTGACCACGTCTGCCGTGCTCGGGAAGCTGGAGGAAACGCTGGACGTGTAAAGTCAGACGCGGGACACAGAGCAAAGGGCACCTGCAGACGTCTGCGCTGAAGCCACGGGATCTGAGCGCAAGGCCACGCGGCAGGGCCGCGGCAGGGGACGGGCTGTCTGAGACCGGGCACGGAGAGACTCTGAACACAAGGGAACAGAAGGTCGGAGGCGGCCTGACACGTGTCCAGAGAAGAGGAAGACGGAAGAAAGTACCCCAAGAAATAATCACCAGAAAGTGTCCAAATGGGATGAAAACGATGAACCCAGAGTCCCAAGAAATTCAATGATCCCCCCAAAAAAAATCAGGTAAAGGATAACTCCAGGCAAATGGGCAAGTTTCTAAATCTCAATCAAATCCCCTCCTGCAAACAGGGCACCTGGGAACGCAAACCCAAAGCCGCCGCCACACGTCTGGCAGGCCCCGCAGTGGCATTTATGGGAAATTGGATCAGAAAGTCCTCAAACAGAACTCACTGCTCTTTTCCACCGCCAACTTCCCAGCTACAACACAGATTAAACACTTGAAAACTCCTTTCCAGAAAAGGGAATTCAATTTCTGTCTCCCTATTTTCATTCTAACTTTCTAAGAGACTAGCCACCTGGGATCTAGAAAATTCTTCAGCTGGCAAGACCTCTAGAAACCGAGAGCCCAGGGCTTCATGCTCCTTCAGGGTGAATTTCCCTTACCCCGTAAACCCTTAGTCCTTTTTCCACCAAGGTTGACTCCCCCCTGGGGACCCTGGCACCTGGTACTGGCCACAGCAGAGGCCACTGGGTCAACCAAACCCAAAGCTGACAGGCGCATGGCTCCTGAGCCTCTGCACAGACGCAGGCACCTCACCACCCTCAGGCAGGCCGTGGCCCTGCTGGGGACCCTCGCCCCCGTTCTCAGAGCCACCTTCTCCCCAGGTTTTAAAACAATAAATTTGCAGCTACATAAACAACTCAAACCAGAGCTGGCCGCCATGGCTCTCGGCCGCCTCCAGTTCTCGAACCCTCTGTTTGCGGCTGCCCCTGTCGAGCGCCCCTCCAGATGGCCCCTAGGTGTCCCCAAGGGAGCTTCCATAGCCCTCGGTCAGGCTGCGGCATGGCCCTGGGCTGGCGGAGGCGTGCGACGAGGTGCTGGATGGCGCGTTCTCACTGTCCAATGCTACACCTTCCCATTAAGCGAAAACCCAACCAAGCAATGTAAATGAAAGCAATCTGCGGCAATTATCTGATAAATGCTATTTTACCAGCCTAAGCGTTTTTCTCGGGAGCAGATGGAAGTCACGCCACCAGCTTGCAAAGTCAGCACCCCGAAAACACTTACTGGAAGGGGACACAGGTGGCTTCCTGCTGGGCTGCCGCTCTGCCTGGGGGCTGCTGATGGGCCCGTCGGCCGCGTCCAGGAGTCCTTCGGAGTCCAGCGAGTACTGGAACTGGATCGTCCCCGACTCCACCTGCTTCACCTGCGTGGACAAGTGCAGTGTCGGCCTCCTCCTGCAGGAGCAGCCGCCCCACGAGCGTCTGCGCAGTCAGGGCGTTCGGGGGCCACGTGCTCTCAGAGCATCAACTAATTTTCTGAGCAGAAAATTACCTCCTGGGATATGAATGAAACCCACGCAAGGAGAAGTCACGTTTCCCCAGGCTTGAGCATGCTTTAATCGGCCTATATAGAAACGACTTTGTACGTCGTGGCCGCAGGCTGGGACTGGGACGCACGTGGCCCCCGTCCAGCCAGGGCACAAGCCAGCCCCATCACCCCAAGCGCCCGAGCTCGGCCCCCGTGCCCCCCAGCCTGCCCTGAACGCCCTCCCCGGAGCTGCTCCCCACCCCGGAGCTGGCTCTTCGAGGCTGTTGTACACGTGGAACGATGAGGCCCGTGACTTTGGGGATTGGCTTTTTCACCCAGGGCGGCCGAGATGCGGTCCTTGCCACCACACGTGGTGCTCCCGTGGGTGACGTGCCACAGCACGCGTGGCCACCCGCCCTCCCGAGCATGGGTGTCCATAAACAGAGCTGTCAACACCCTGCGCTCCCCCGTGTGAACGTGATTTCAGTTCTCTGGGTGTAGGACCTCTGGGTCCCACGCATGCGTGTATTTCACGGTCCAGAGAGCTGCAGACTCGCTCCTTTCTGGACTCTTCTGCTCCATTCGTGCCGATGCCTTCACCGGCGGCACTTCACACTAATCGCTGTGGCTGTGCAGAAAGGCTCGAAATTATGTTTCACAGACACTCCTACTTTCTTCTACAAAATTGGCCGACTCTTCTAATTCCGTTGCCTTTATATATAAATTTTAGAACAAGTTTGTCTATTCCTAAAAGTAAAATCCTGCTGTGATGTTTGACTGAAATGTCTGTAAATCTATAGGTCAGCTTGGGAAACTGATGGCGTCTCCCGGTCCGTGAACACACGAGGTCTCGTTTCCCTGGGCCGCCTGGTAAGGAGGCACCACATGCAGCCAAGGGAGCACGTCAGGTTCTCCGCCACAGTCCCCTGCACACAGCCCACGCGTATTTTGTTAGATTTACTTCTTTGAGGGGAGGCTTTGTAAACTGCACTGCTGTTCAGACCTGCTGCCCGCGAGCTCACCGCTAGCAGGGGGAGCCACGAAGGGCTGGCCCTCTCGCCGCCTGCCGTCTCCCGCAGCCGCTCTCTCACTCAGCGCGTTTGCTGCAGGCTCCGGGCGTATCTACCGACGCCATTACGGGGACTGCAAAGACGGGCGGTTTGGCTCCTCCTGTTCCAACCACTATGCCTTCTATTTTGTTTTCTTGCCTTATCACTCTGGCAGTGTTGAGCAGGACGCGGAGTGCAAGCGGGGGGCCCCCTCTACTCGCAGCTGAATTTCGGGGGATGCCTGCCCTGTCTCACCACTCAAACTGCAGGGCCTTGTGGCTGCCCCGGACGGTCAGGAGCAAGCCTCTCCAGCACTGTCTGCTCAGAGTTTGTATCATAAATGGACACTAAGTTTTGCCAAACGCTTTTTCTGCATCAGTTGCTCCCATGAAGTGTTTCCTCCTTGGGTCGTCACTGTTAATGTCACGTTGAATTACGTTTACTGATGGCCAGCGAGGAACCAGCCTCGTGGCCCGGGAATCAGCCCAACTTGATTATGGCAGAGTGTTCTTTTTATGTCATATTCCTGGATTCAATCTGCTGACATTTGGCTGAGAATTTTGCATCCATGTTCATGAGGGAAACGTGTCCACAGATTGTCTTTTTCTGGTTTGGGTTTCAGAGTAGTGCTGGGCTCGTTACATGAGTTGGGAATTGTTCCCAGCTCTTCCATTTTCTAGAAGATTATATAAAATGGTCGTTATTTCTTAAACGTTTAGTAGAATGCACAGTGAATTCTGGCCAGGCCTGGCTATTTATGCAAAAGTTTTTGGATTATGAATTCAATTTCCATAACAGAGGACTATTAGGTGACCGACTTCATCTTGGATGAGATTTGCTAGTTACTATGGGCTGATTCATTTCATCTGAACTGTTCAACATTTGAGCACAGAACTGTTCTGTCAATGTGCTCTTCACGCCTGTGAGGTCTGCAGCGGTGTCCCAGCTCCATTCCTAACAGTCATAGTATCTGCTCTTCCTTTTTCCCTTTTCAGGCCTCTTAGAGGTTAATCGATTTTATTTATCTTTGCCAAAAATCAGTTTTTTGCTCCACTGCTTTTGTCTTTTTTTTTCCTATTTTTCTGTTTTCAATTTCATTGGTTTCTGCTCTTATCTTTATTGTTGAATTCTTCGGTTTGCTTATATCATTGTCCTAATATAAGCATTTAACTTATAATTTTCCATGGAAGCACACTTTAGCTACATCCTAAAATTTTACTATGTTGTATTTTCATTTCTGTGCCATTCAAAATACCTTCATTTTCTCTTGAGGCTTCTTCCTCTTTGACTTGTGGTTTATTTTAAAATGGATTGTTTTGGGCCTACCTATTGGCCTAGGGGTTAAGTGTTAGCGCTATTACCGCTATGGCCTAAGTTCAATCCCAGCCAGGGAACTAACTCACATACGGCATAGCAGACCTCTCCTGTCTTGCCCACTGCGCCCCTTAGCAGTGTGTTTCGCCGCTAAGAGAAACAATAACAGGACTTGTTTACACAGGGGGAGAGAGAGAGACTATTCACAGGCTGGCATGAGGCCACATGCCATCCGTCCTATCCCAGGTAGCATCCACTGAGCAGAGGCCAAGGTCTCAGCTGAAGCCACGCGTGGCAATATGGCAGCCTCTCCAGACACGCCTCCTCACAGAGGTTCAACTGTCAAGGCCCCAGCTCTGCCCCTCTTTCCCATCAGCCCCCACTCAGGCGTGGAGTCTGCAAAGCGGCCAGGGAGCAGAGTCCGGAGAGCTCCCCCTTCTACCATTGAGTTGCTCTCAGCACCACCTACTGGCCTGGAGAGTGAGCCTCACCATTCCTCTCACAGGCTTAATTTCTGGAAATGTCCTTTGTCTGTAGTCACCTTTACCTGGTATTAGCATAGCTACTTCTCTTAATTAGTGTTTTCAAGGAATGTTTTCCCAATCTTTCAATGTTTCATTTACCTGTGTCGCTGTATTTGAAATGAGTTCCTGGTGGACGGCGCATAGCTAGACCTTGATTATTCAATGCAACCTGACAATCTCTATCTTTAAATTGGTGTGTTTAAACTATTTACATTTGGCGCAATTATTGCTGTTTGGCTCCAGGACTACCGTTTATTATCTGTTCCTTCTGTTTTTGTTCCTGTTTCTCCTTTCCTGTCTCATTTTGAATTATTCCATTTTATCTATCTATTGGTTTTTTCACTCTCTCTTTGTATCTTATTTTCAGTGATCGCTCCGGGGTGGCTAATGTAAATATTTAACTTTTCACAGCCTGCTCAGAATCAATTTTTTATTGCTTTGGGTGGAATGGAGAAACCTTCTCCCCACACAGGTCTCTTCACATGAGAGTTGTCTTACCCATCCCATCCACACAGCTTAAAAATCCTATCAGATGTTGTCAGGATTTTTGCTTCAACCATCAAACATTTTATTTTTTTTTTTGTCTTTTTTTTTTTTTTTTAATAGAGGCATGTTTTATTTATTTATTTATTTGTTTGTTTGTTGTTTTGTTTTATACATGCACTGGGTACAGTCAGAAGCGCGGGAGGGTGAGAGAATTCACCAGAGCCAGAGCGGGGAGCAGAGCAGGCAGAAGGACCGAAGGACACTGCTGAGGGGAGCAGCGGGCGGCAGGAGAGGTCTGCGCGCCATGTGGGACCCTCCTTCGGTGGCCGGGGAGCAGCTGGGGATCGAACCGGCGCCGCAGAGGCCGCGGGCAGCTTCGCAACCCAGCGCTCAACCGCTGCGCCACCGGGGAGGCCCAACCATCAAACATTTTAAAGGACTGGAGAAGTGGAGAATACTTTTTATATTTATTGTTGCTGCTGCTCTTTCTTCATTCCTGATATACCAAGCTCCCACGTGCTTTCCCTTCTCCTCTGTCTGAAGAAATTCCTTCTTTTACAGCACGTCCACTGCCAGTGAATTCTCTCCATTTTAACTCACCTGAAAATGTCCATTTCACTTCATACCTGCAGTGTTTTTTGCTGGTTGCAGAGTCCCGGGCCCCGGGTCTTTCTGCTGCTGTATTTACGGTGTTTGCCGTGCTGATTCACAGCCTCTGGCCTCCGTGATTTCTGACGGGAAAGCCAGTCATTCAAATCTCTGTTTCTCTATAAGAAATGCATCGTTTCCCTGTGATGCTTTCAAGATGCCCTGTCTTGTCTTTGCAGCAGTTTGATTATGAGGTGTCTAGGTGTGGATTTCTTTGCATTCATCTCTGAGGTTCCCTCATTCGATGTGTAGGCCTTTGCCAAGCATGGGGAGTTTTCAGTCATTTCTTCAAACGTTCTTTCTGCCGTGTACTCCTCCTGCTCTGCTGGAGTTCTACTGATGCAGGGCTTGCCTCTGTGGGGTGGTCCCCCATCCTGAGGCACTGTCTACTGTGTTCCAACCATTTTTCTCCCTGCAGTTCAGGTTAGATAAATCTATTGATTTATCTTCACACTCACTGACACTGCTGTCATCTCCATTTTGCTATTGAACCTACTTACTGAATTTTTAAATTTGGGTTATTTCATCTTTCAGTTCTGAAACTTCCATCTGCCTCTTTTTTGTATCTTCTCTCTTGGCCGAGGTTTTCTGGTTCCCGTTTGTTTCAAAGGTATCCATTCTTATTTGCTGGAGAATTTCTGTAATGCCTGCTTTAAAGTCTTCAATAATTCCAACATTTCTGTCTGGGGTATGTCTGCTCCCTGCAAGCTGGGGTTTTTTCCTGGTTCTGTGTGTACTGATTAACTTTAGAGTGTGTTTTCATATTACATTGTGACACTGAGTCTTGTTCAAATGCTGTGGAGAATGTTGATATTTCAGGAATCAGCCCAGGTGTGTTCTGACTCCGTTCCGACCAGCCTTCTGGGGGTCGTGCCTTCTGTGCCAGCCCCGATCTCTCTGCCCATGCAGGCCTGTGCCCGCGGAGCCCAGCTGGCAGTGCGTCCGCAGCTCAGTCTCAAGACTTGTGTGCTGTGAGAGCCACGTGCAGCTTTGGGGCTTGCCCAGGGCCTCTTAAATAACCTATGGGGCTGCTCTCCAAGGTCCTCTCTCTCCACACTCTCCTGGAGCTTTGCAGGTGCCTGGAGCTCTAGCCAACACCCCCCCCCCGAGCCCCTCCAGTGCTGCAGAATTCCTGTGACTGTTCCTGAGTCCAAGACCAGGCAGTGGGAGGACAGAGTTATTTTTCTTATTTTTTTTTCACTTTCTTTTTCACATATATAATTTGTTTATATACCTCTTACATCATTGTTCATTTTTGTACAATGTTTGCTTTCTCCTCCCAAGTGTAGTTCCCACAGAACTCCCACCAGCAATTCGCCCCTGCACCATCACCATAGTCCCCTGTGCTCCTCCCTCCCCTGCTATGATCCCTCTCCCTCCCCCTCCCCTGCAGAATGTCTCTGATTTATAGTTGCCTGCTAATTTTGTTTTGTTTTTATTGTTATTTTTTTTTCCCTGACAGAGTGGTTTTTCGTAAAGAAGGGCAGGAGTGTGTGAAGATGGTAACATCCTCATCTGTCACTACTGGGCATCCATATATAACATCAGAGGCTGGCGAACGCTAAGCAGCGGGAGAAGCGTGATATTTAGGAGACAGCAAACGCAACAAGTCACATCATGACTGGAAAGTGGCTGCCGCCTCTGGAGCTATAAATTGTTTTTAAAAAGACAATTATTTGCTCAAGGGAAAAAAGACAGAAGTTGTTTATAGAAAGAAAACATAATCATAACATTCTTTAAATAATACTGAAATAACCACAACATAACCTCAATTTTTACTTAGGCAAAAACCATGGGGCACTAATAATACAACAATATTTCTGTTTTCCCTTACCTGATAACTGCATGCCCCCTGTAAGCCCCACAGCTGAGGGGTTGTCTTCCACGAGCAGCTGTGGGCGCTCAGTGAAAGTTCGTGGGATAAATGAATAAAATAAAGGAGGCTGGTGAGGGGGCAGAGGACAGGCACCCCTCGGTCTCCAGTCTCCCTGACTTGGGGTGGTGGCCCATGAAGTAGGAGAGGAAATGCAGGAGGGGGAAGTGTGTTTTAGAGTGCAGGAGAGTCACATTCACCGCCATTTAGTTCGTTACTTGAGCTCCTTCTGGCTTAGCGACTAGTGGTCCTCAACTGGGGGCAACTTTGCAGCCAGGAGACATTCAGCGAAGTCTGCAGACATTCTGGGCTGTGTCTTTGGGAGGTGGGCGGGGCATAGTGGCATTTAAGGACAGAGCCAGGGAGCCAGGAAACTCCCTCCAATGCTGAGGACGACCCCAGAGCAAAGAACGAGTTCACCAGGATGCCAAGTGCTGAGGCTGAGGAGCCCTGATTAGAGCTGCCGCTCCTGTGAGAAATGGCAGCCCGCGTCCTTGAGGCGGGCGGCCCTCCACACCACCATGCCCCACGCAGCTCACGTACTTAAAAGTGGGCGAAGCCCAGGGGCATGAGAAGACTAAAATAAAACAGAGCAAATATTTATATACGGGGGCCTTCGGGGGGCGGGGAGGTGTGAGAGAGAAGATGTGCGAGCAGCACAGGTGCCAGGATTTCTGAAGGAGTTTCATAATCAGGGCGCAAACCAGCCCGCGCGGGACGGCGGAAGCGGAGCCTGTAATGAGAGACATTCCTCATAATAAGAAAGCTGCACCATCAGCGTTCCTTGCTCAGGTCTCCAAAGCATTATCCAAATCATAAATAACAACACCGAAACCATGTCTGTCACCAGAGCAGCACCCAGACAATAGATACGGCAGGAGCGCGCCAGCCCCTCTCCCCGAGGAGAGTGAGTCAAAGGGCCTGGCGGCCGCAGCACACCCCAACAACCAGCGCGTCAGGTGGAGGCCACAGGGGGAAGCTGGCCCCAGGGAGGAGCGCCCAGCATGCACCGGATGGCTGGATGCCCCGGAGCGGAGGCGCCACGCAGGGCCACACCGACCCATCCTCCAAGGCTGATGGGCCGGGGCCCTCACACACACACTTCTGCTGCCCGACCCTCCTTTCTAGACTGGCTTTCTAGACTGGAGTTCAGAGAAAGCTTCGTTTGAAGGGTGGGTTTTTTGAATCTCCCTGGCTCTCCGGACACAGCTAGAGAGAGTCGAGGCCCAGGGGATGCCGTGACAAGTCAGCTGATGAGCCCGGGCTGGGCCCAGCCACCTGGCTCCCCAAGGCTCGGCCACAAGGCCAGCTGCCAGGGCAGCAAACCCTTTCCCGAGTCTTCGTGAAGATACAGAGCACGGGGGCCCAGCAGGGCGCCTGGGGAGGCTGGGGACTTCATGAGGACGGAGCAGAGCTGGCCTCCTCCGTATCCAAGGGCAGCTCCACGACCCAAGCCCTTCTGCTCCTGTGTGAACGTGTTCCTCCACTTCTAGTTTTGCAAATGCACACGCTTGGAGCCACCCACGGCACAGGCTGACACTTACAGAACAGCCAAGGACTACCTACCTCTTCGGAGCTCATGCTGGCCGAGGGCACCTTGTAGACCAGGCGGCGCGAGGGGTTGGGCCGGACGCCACCCAGCAGCGGCAAGCTCACCCGCCCAGAGCTGGCCTCCAGTGAGGGCCTCCAGACGGCCCAGCGGATCACGTGCATGTAGGCCAGGCTGGACAGCGAGGGCACGGGAGCAGCCTGCGACAGAGACAAGACAGGTCGGAGTTACCAGCGCAGCCGGCCAGGGCGGGCAGCACTTCCAGACCTGACACGAGGCTCCAGTGGGCAGCAGCAGGGAGAGGCGGGACCTGCACGTCCTGCTTACAAGGCATGGAACCAAGGAAGGAGGAGGCCCTGCTCCCTTGAGACCCCACGGCTGCCTGGGGCCCAACGGAGTTCCTTTCCTGACCCAGGGCAGCAGCGTGCCCCATCTACGGACCAGCCCCCTGCATGACACTTCCCAACCCATGGGATCGTCCTGCAATTTGGACCCGCCGTGCCCACCCAGACCCACCAGGAAAGGCAGGCACAGGCTTACGGGACTAGAGGCTTGCAGACTCCACGAGAACACACGTGGGCCCTGGGCACAGGCCACCTGCACGCCTTCCCAGCAGTGTGGGGGGCGTGGCGGCGGGTTCCGCATGTGTGACTGTGTGACCAGGACTCTGGCAGGTGGGACGCCAGGTGTTGCTTCTTTCTCCTTCTCTACGTCACCGGCCGAGTGAAAGGCACGAGGACACTAAGCTCGAGGACTCAGGCACGTTTAAAGAAATGCAAGGTTCCAGGGTTTGGCTCAGCCGTGTTTTAAAGGAACTGCTTTCAGCTGCTCGTTCACAAAAGAAGGAAGACTACAGCTGAACGCTGGGCCTGGGCTGGGCGCTGCACCCTGCCCGGCTGAGCTGGTGACTTGGATTTAACCTCTTGCAGAAACAGCCGGCTCTGCCCGAGGTGCCGGCGGGCAGACATCGGGCGCCCTGGAGCATGTGGGTTCCCCGTGGGTCCACCCAAGACCAGCAAGGGCACTACGAGGCCCAGGAACACAGAATACCAGCCAGAGTCAGGCTGAAATCGCCCAGATCTGGGGAGCAGCCGGTCCACCCCACCCTGAGATCCCAGCCTCAGTGGAGAAGCACCCCAGGGGGCAGTATGTGCACAGCATTTCACTTCCAACACCCTCTCCACGGGCAACAGCCATCTGCACCCCACAGAGTGAGGAGCCAAAGAACCAGGTAGGTGCCCCCGGCTGGGGAGGCGGCGGGTCCAGGGCCTCATCCTGCTTGGCCACCAGCCAAGGGCACAAGAGCGGGTGGGTCTCACTGCTTGGGCCACGGTCACGGGGCAGGGGACTCACACTCAGCAAGGACGGGGCCCCACACCCTGCCCGTGGCACCGAGAGCACTGTCCCCGGGAAAGGGAATGGCAGGGGGCCCTTGGCCGAGCTGCGTCCCCAGCCAGGGAGGACGCCGAGGGTCCCAACAGGCCCTGCCCATGCAACTGGCCAAGGGTGAGCAAGCCGCGATAGCACTGGGGTCCAGGCAGGGGCCAGGCACGCACGCACAGGCACACCCACACACGTGCGCGTGCACACACATACCAACTCAGGCTGGAATCGGACAGAGAGGCTCAGCAGTTAACTGGGCTCAACCGCAGCCAGGCCTGGGCGGGCCCCACACAGGAAGGCGTCGGCACGCATTCTTTCCAGACTGTTCCTGGCCAGGCACTCTCCCATCCTGTATATCCACGTGGGGAAACATGGACTCAGCATCTGGCTTTGAATTCCTCTTTCTTCCCTGGGGCTTCCTAGCTGGACCTTCCAGCAGCCGGGATGAAATCAGCGGGACCGGGTGCCCCAGACCGAGCCACCAGGGTCGGGCGGCTGCACCATTTGCTCCCATCCCAGGGGCGAGCAGGGGCCAGGGCACCTTCAGCCCAGGACATCCTGAAGCTCGGGCAGAGTAAGACGCCTGAGCACACGCACGTCCCCGCACGCTCCCAACGGCTTCGGGCACAGACCCACGTCGGCCTGTGCCCCTGTCAGCCCAAAAATGGCGACAACCACACCGCGGAACCACCACATGCTGCGACGGGGTGACAGGATCACCACCGTTTGAAGTGAATCTACTGTAAACGCAACAAGACAACTGTAGGAAGTCAGTGCGCGGGCCGAGCTGGCCAACAGGCAGCTCAAAGATGCGCCAGTGTGTTACGTCAAAAATAAAACACGTACCCAAGTTCTCGTGCCATTTGTACAACTCCTGCTGGTTTAATTTTCCAAACTAGGGGTTGTGGCACCCGATTCTCCCGTCTCACAGCTCCTTGGGTGTTCTAGTCCCCACCGCTCTCTTCCCTGTGAGGTGTCAGCTACGCAAAGGTCCGCTCTCCTGCCTCTGTTTTCGCAGCTCTGACAGGAAGACACGACAGTGTTGCTGATCGCTGCTTGCAGACTGGTGGGACAATCGGGGCCTGGGGGTAATTCCACTTAACTAGCCAGCACCCTGCGCCAGCCAGCTGCAGACGCTGCAGGGGAGACGGCGCCGCCCACTGTAAGTAGAAGATGGGGTGCAGCGTCCAAGCCTGCGGGTAGGGCAAGAGCAGCCAACCGGCTAATCCAGGCCACAAAGCCCTGCCGCTGGTGAAGCCGGCACCGGAGCTGACCAGCTGATAGGCCACTTGACAATTTCTCATCCTGCCAAGTTGTGTGTGATTTCATCAAGCTAAAAAGAAAACCATATCGAATTGTCCCTGCATAGACTTTTAATTATAACAAACAGTATTCAAAAGTCCAAAGGATCACCCTCAGATGGGGAGGCAGGCTGTGGCGGAGGCCCACCCTGTGAGCTGCCAACGGCACAGGCAGGGGGCCCTGGGGGCTGCCAGCCAGGTCTGGGGAGCTGGAGGGTGGCCCTCAGAAAGATCTCCCATCCCTGCCCCCGGCCCCGCAGCCCTGCCCTGAGCTGAGAAAAGGAGCCCTGTCAAAGCAAGGAGTTATCGGGGGAGGAACCAGTGTCATCGTGACAGTAGGCCAGACGGGCAGAGGCTGCAGTGATGCTGCCCAGCCAAGGACGACACAGCCCCAGGGCCCGAGAGCGGCAGGAAGCCCCACCCTGGAGCCCCAAGGAAGCTATCTTGTGTCTGTGGCATCCAGGACGGTGAGAAGAAACGCCCAGTGCTCTAAGTCACACAGTTCCTGGTGGTTTGTCACCGTAGCCACTCACGGAGGGTGGGTCTGGGTGTGAGCTCAGCTGCCAAGAAGCTACTGAGCGGCACCCGCCCTCCCGCCCTGACCTCCTCGGCTGGTGCAGGGTCATGGCCCTCGCTGCAAAGCAGACCTCACCCGACGGTGGCCGGAGGAGCAAGGTTGCAGCTCCTGAGTCTGGGGCTGCAGCGGGGAAGGGCTGGGGCCACCTGCTTCCTGGGAGACGCCCTGAGCCAGCTTCTGCTGAGCTCCTCTCCGACAGCGGAGGAGGCCCTGCCCTCGGAGCCCAGTCTGGGTGTCCGGGCCCGCTGCTGGTGAGCCCACCCCTCCCCGTGGGCTCTGTCTGTCCCTCCACTCCATAGCTGCAGCCCCCTCCCCAGTAACTAGGAAACCCCACGCCCCGGGGCAGGAAAGGGACTCACGGGAAGCCAGCCCATGTCTGTGCACGAGGGAGCCCCCAGGGGCCTGGGGAGGCAGGGAGCAAGCAAGCCCGTGGCCGTCTGTGGCCACCGCCCACCCGGCCCTGAGGAGTCCTGTCCACAGCCGAGACAGGAGGCATCAGAGCGGGACTTAGCCCGGGAACGGCGGAGGAACAGAGCCTGTCCCACGGGACAGGCAGCAGCTGGAGGGGACTCAGCTGTGACAGAAAAGGGTGACCAGTGGGACGTGAAAGCAGAGTGGCTGCTCCCCAAAGACAGCGCCCGCCAGGGACAGCCACGAGGGGCAGGGCCTCCGCTCTCTTCTTAGAGCCACGCGTGTCTGCAGTTGCCTCGCAGTCAAGACGATCTCAAACCACAGCGTGGCGCAGAGGGCAAGACCTACACCGAGTGCTGGGGGGGAAGCTAGAGATGACCGTGCACATGCACCTGACAACTCCAGAACGTCCCGCCAGAAGACGCATGGATGAGAAAAGCCCACCCGCAAGAGCCGCATGAAAAAGCGGCCGTCTGTGAACACACCTCACAGGAACGGCTGGGTGGCTGAAGAGCCACATTTTAAAAACTACCCAAAACTCACTCCAGAAAGACACGTGAGCAGACGTGCGCCGGCTGACCCCAGGCTCGCGCCTGGTTCGCGGGTCCCGGCGCCCTCGAGGTGCCGGTTCTCTCTGAAGTCCCGTGGGAAAGCAACACGATCCCAACAAAACGGGGCGTTTTCTCTCTGGGGATGCGCGAGCTCTTCCTGGAAAAACAGGCCCGCGCGCGCTCGGGGGCGCCAGGGAGCAGCCCGGCCAGCGACGGGACCGGGCCCCACCCAGCAGCCGCCCAGCAGCCGCGAATAGAAGGGGAAGTGGAGAAAGGCGGCTATAAATCGAGACGCGGCGGTGACAAAGCGGCCTCTTAAATCACAGTGGCACAGAAGGACTTTTTAATCAGCGGCGGTGGGACAGCTCACCGGCCACTGGAGAAAGATAAAATTAGATCCATCTCGCGCCACAAACAAGATCTGAACGTGAAAAATGAAAGGCCGGAGCGCGGGGGCGACGCGGGGGCGTTTCACGGCCACGCGGGCCCGCACAACCTCGTCGCTGACAGATCGACTGCATTAAAAAGTGTTTTACAACCCACACGACGCTGGAAACGTGTCTCCCCCAAATTCATAGGCTGAGACCCCACTCCCCAGGTGATGACGTCTGGGGCGCCGCGGGAGGGGGCGAAGGCTCCGGCAGGCAGGAGGGGCCACCACAGGGCCGGGGAGGCCACGCGTGGGCAGGACACAGGCCCCCACCAGAACCCTCCGCCAGGCCTTGACCTTGGGCTCCCAGCCTCCGGAGGCGTGAGGAATGGAGCCTGCGGCTCACGTCCCCCATATATGTGGTATTTTCTTACAGCCCAGCCCGACGTGTGTGGCCAGTTAGGGGTGGGATGAAAAGACAGATGACATAACGGTGGGAAAATGTCCGCAGCAGGCGTCACAGAGGGGGAGACCCTTCGTGTGCCTGCGTGTTTAACGCTGCGGGACAACGCAAACTCCTCGGCGGGCAGGGCCAGGACAGGGGATCAGACACACGGAGGCCGGCAATCATCATCACAGGAAGGCGATGAAAGCTCAACGCGCCTCTCATCGCCCACCAGAGCAGCGGGACTCGGAACCTGAAGACGGTGCGACGTGGGCCCGGGAGACCGCTTGGCGGCTCGAGAGTCCAGCGCCTCTGCAGGACAGAGGGCCTGGGCGCACCATCATTCTGTGACAGAAAATGCCAGGACTTCCCGGATCCCCAGACTCAGAGAGGGCATGGGCAAACGGGGGTCCACATGGGGGGCGTGGGGACGGGCCGTGGGGGTGCAGGCTGCAGATGGGTGGTGGCGGGGAGCCAGCGTGCACCAGCCCCAGGTCCAAGAGCCGAGCTGGGAGGTGTGGCCATGGCAGTCGGAAGCGGGCCCTGCGGGGGCAGCGGAGCCGGTGGCTGCCCAGCTGGGACGCAGAAGGGCAGAGATTGCCTTCAGCCAAGTCTGACTTTTAAAAGCACATTAGCGTTCCTAAAGAGTAAGATCACTGACGGGGGTGGGGAGGGGAAGTCACTGTAAAGCGGAAAGAGGACATAGGGCAGGCTGATGAGTAGCGTGGCCAGGATGGAAGGCAGGGGCTGGGGACAGGCAGTCAGCCTGGCGCTCAGTCCTGCTGGAATCACCCATCGCTGTCTTGCACTGGAGACCCCAGGAAGCCTCCTGACAGCGTGGCGGGCTGGCGGGACCCCATGCTCTCCGTGGACAGAGGGAGCCCTGCAGGATGGGTGGAGCCGAGGGGCCAGGGGAGCCCACCTCCCAGGCCACGCCATGCGTGGGTACATGTGTTAGGGGGAAAAGGATGTCCCAAAGCAAATTCCATACAGGCTTTGTGGACTCCACCCCCACCCCAGGTCAAAGCCAGAGACACTGGAAACTCCAAATCCCATCACCACCCAAGGGAAGGTGGCTGGGACCTGAGGGTGGGGTTAAGCAGCCAGGTGGGTATAAAGCCAGACACGTGGGCTTTGGGGGGTCCCCCATTTTGGCTCCCCGCCAGCTCGCAGCGTCCGGCCAGCTCTGAGAGTGACTTTGGGTTTCCAGGTCGTCGGATCGGGTAGGACGCATTAAAGACTTTATTTCCCTATTTTCTCCCTGAGTTGTACATTTTCCTTATTTCCTTTCCTCTTGTAAATAAACCTTTTATTAACCCTTTTGTGTGTGCCTGCAGTGGAGTATTCATAAGTCCCTTTAAAGCGCGCAGATGAGGACCCACAGCCAGGAACCCGTTTAATATCGGGGTTGCTCTATAACACATGGACGCATGTGTCTAAGGATGTGGGTACACGTATGCATGTGTATACAGTGTGTAAACATGTGTGAATCTGTGTGCGCCTGTGCATGTATGTGCACTGTGGGCATGGGTGCGCTTTGTGTGTGCATGTGTGCACATGGGCCTGCATTTTGAGTGTGTGTGCATGTGTTGCACGTGTGTTCCTGCGTGTGCCTGTGCACTGCATGCCTGTGTCTGTGTGTGTGCAGTGCATGTGTGTGCCTGCATGTGTGCGTGTGTTGTGCGAGTGGGGTGTGCACATGCATGTTTGTGGACACACATGTGCTCAGTGTGCATGGCCCTGTGTGTGCACCTGTTTCCTGGCTCCGCCCACTGCAGGGCTCAGCGGCGAGGCCCTCCAAGCAGCACCTCTAGCGTACCCGCTCTCAGAGGGCCCTGGGCCACCCACAGCAGAGCAGTCTGGGCACTGTCAGAGGCGCCCAAGGAGAGGCGTGACTGAGCAGGCGAGGAGGGTGGGGGGGCGGGCCGGGCGGCGAGCATCAGCGCCGGATCATTACTCCTGACAAACGGCTGCGCTGACATGAACAGCAGGGGCGGGGCGGTCTGTGGGCTCTCGCCGAGCTACCTTCATAATTTTTCTGTAAATCTAAAACTTTTTCTAAAACAAAAAGTCTATTTGGAAAGAGACAGGGCAGGCAGGCTGGTCACAGAGGCCGACTCCAGGCTGCGGGTGGCAGGGAGCCTGGCGTGAGGCCAGGACATAAGATTTCCCCAAAAAACACAGGACACAGGCTGAAGGGGCCACTGGCCAAGTGCGGGGCCACATGAACACTAAGCATCCAGGGCGGTCACACTCAGGCAGGAGCGAGAGCCCCTCCCCAGGGACCTGCCGCCCAGCGGAGGTTGCCAGGGAGGAGGGGGGGACCTGCACCGTGTGGGAGGACCAGGAGCCCGGCGCCTGCATGCTGCCGGGGCGTCCAGGTGCTGCTCGGGGGGCACGTGGGCTCAGAATCCCCCACAAATGGTAACTCTACGTGGGGGCACCACACAGTATGGACCAGCAGGGAGGCACACGCGGACCCCACGTGCTGGGGGGGGGCTGCCTCCCTTAGGGGCCGCCCCAGGATGCTCAACCCCACTCCATGGGCCAAATGTCAGCAAGGCCGATCAGGGGACGTTCTCTCTGAAATGTCTGTAAAAGGAGGGGACTCTGCTGCTGCAGACCAAGGACAAAGAAATCACAAAAGACAAAGAATGACTGAGGCGCGGGAGCCGCGGACACTGGACGCACGGACGGCGCTGGGTTTCGGCGGAGGCGGGCGCGGCGCACACCTGGGATGCAGGGAGGAGAGGAAGCGGCTGGCTCGGCGCAGAGACCTTCCCCGCAGCTGAGAAGGGCCCCTGAGCATCAGGGCCGGGCCGGGAGGCCGAATTTTATTCTCAGGCCGCTAAGGAAAATGTGTGTGTGAAGCTTCACGCACACACGCACACGCACACGCACATGCACAGGAAAATGGGAGGAAACCAGTGAACAAGAGCAAATACAGCCAATGGCCAGTGGCCAGAGTGGATCAACCTTTCCGGTACTTTCGCTCCTTGACTAAGTATGACATTATTTCCAAATAAAAAATTCCTAAAGAAAGGACATGGAGGGCCTCCCCGGGGCGCCGGCGGTTGAGCGCGGCACTGTGAAGCTGTCCGCAGCCTCTGCAGCGCGGGCTCGATCCCCGGCCAGGGAGCAACCCACAGGGCGCAGCAGACTCTCCTGTCTCCCCGCTGCTCCCCTCAGCAGTGGATTTCAATCAACCTATCTGTTCTGTTCCCCGCTCTGTCTCTGGGGACTCCTCTCACCCTCCCGCACGTCTGGCCCGTACCCCAGCTCTTACATACATAAATAAATAAATCTTTTTAAAAAAAAAAAAAGAAAGAAACGACTTGCGGGTTCATTGCAGCATTGACCACCACAGCCAAGCGCTGGGGACAACCTGCGGCCCCACCCCGCCAAAGGCGAGGACAGCGAGGAGACGGGGTGCGGGCAGTGGGTGCTGCTGGCGGCAGGCCCGGGGGTACTGGCTCTAGACTCCTAGCCCCCAGCACTGTCAGAGAATAAATGTCATTTTAAACCAACATGTCAGGGACACTCTGTTAAGCAGACAAGACGTTAATGAAGTTCCTACAGACAGAAACCAAGCACCACCGCCAAGAGGCTGGAGCGACGGGACGGGCAGAGGGGAGGGGCCTCGGAAACGCGGAGCTGGCGGTGCGGTGAGGGCAGTAACCACAAGCCACCACTGCGCAGAGGCCTCCGGGGGGGGGGGGGGGGGCGTCTCACTTCAAGGACGAATGCTCCCATGAGCCCTGAGTTCCTGGGCCCGCCCGGTCGAGAGACAGGCAAGCCCTGCTCTGGGTTTCAGCGGGCTGGCCGAGCCCCGCCTCTAGTGGTCATCCGGGTCCCGGCCAGCACGCCCATCGAGCGTGCACCTGCACAGACCTGGTGCCTGAGAGCCTGGCCGGGGCACGGACCTTCACAGCTGTCTCCCAAGCCCCCCGACAGCTCGGGGCGTGAGCGGTGCAGGAGGCTGCTCTGGCGCTGCAGGGGGACATGCCCCCCCTGGACCATGCCGGCGAGGGGAGACCGGGGCTCTAAGTGATGCGAGAGTTGAGGGAGCTGCCGCCAAACCAAAGGCGCCGTGAGTTATGCACCAATATGTTGAGCAATTACCGGGTGAGTAATGGACCGGGCCGGGCCTCCAGCTCATTCCCAAGGCTCTGAATTAACTACAGCACAGCCCTCTCCAGCTGGCTCCCCAAGTGCACAGCGAACAGGCCGGGGAGGAAGGGACAGTGACAGAAGCGCCTTCACCTGTGACAGCGACAGTCACAGATCTTCTAAGAGACCAGCGCAGGAGCGCCAGCGCCCCGCTCAGGCAGAGCCGCGTGTGCTAAGCTACAGCCACCAACCCCTCAGCGCTCTCTCTGCGAGTAAGAACAGAGCTTCACCCGCAGTCTTCAGGGCACTGCGGCCAGAAGACGCCCCTCGGGCACACCACGTGCACGTGCTCGAAGGCGGGAAACAGTCACTCCGCAGAGCAGCCTCTACAGCCGCCACCCAGCCTTCACAGGGGAAGGAGTGGGCAGAAGGGGCGCCTGGGCACAGCGCGGGCCGGCTGCACCGGCGGAGGCCGCGGCCTGGCAGCTCCATCAGTCTTCGCCAGAAGGCCTGACATGTGACTCTGAGCGTCGGGCATCAGGGTGCTGGCTTGTGGAGGGCTGTACCCCAGCCACCAGGTGGTCAATCCTAACAGCCCCCGACCCCCTCTATCAATTTCAATTTCAAGACTTCTCCGTCTTCCCATCTAAGCCAGCTGAGCAGCCGCGAACAAGTGGGGTTGGCCTGCTGCGCCTGCGCATCGGGCCATGTCCTGCTCTGCCGACGCGGACGACACCGACAGGCGCCTGGACAAGCAGCTGCGGCGAGGCTGGGCTGCAGCGGGAGCCGGGAGAGCTGTCCCACCACGGAAACGCTGGCGGGTGCTCGAGGGAGAGCTTGCCTGCCCTTCATGGACCTGGGGCCCCAAAGAACCGAGCCAGGCCTCAGACGTGGGGGGCACAGAGACTCCTCGGCAGTAATCAGGGAAGGACCTGGGGAGAAGGCGAGTGGGACCCACGGGGCAGCAGGACCTGGCGCCTACTTCGGAGCTCTGGAGTCGCGAAGGGCGGCCACCCCAGGAGGAGACTCAAGGGGTAAATCGTGGTTGATCTGGATCCATTTCAGCTCGCATGGCGGCAGCTGCCCACCACAGCCATCACCCCCCCCCCCCCTGGGCCCAGCGGCGGCGGCGGTGCAGGTGTTCCTGGGGCGGCCTGCCCCCTGCATGTGCAGTCAGTGTGGGCAGCAAGGACCCGGCCCCCTACCAGGGCTCTGTGCCCTGAGGACTGGGCTGCTTCTGACCGAGGGGCAGCTCCCTGGGTGCGAGGCCCTCCCCCTGCTGCTGACGTGGATTCTAGGTGTGAAAAAGCTGGCGCCCTTTTCTCCCTTAGTTTGCCTCCTCTTCCACTTTCAAAAAGCAGACACTACAGAGTAAGACAATCAGAAGCAACCGCACAGGCGGGCAGCTTGGAAAGTGACTCTGCGTGCCAGGGCGGTGCGCAGGCGCGTTTCCTCGGGCTGGTCCGACTACACTCCTTTGAGCCTACAACACTCGAAAGTCAAAACATCAACAAGAAACACCACACCCTTTGGTAGGGAGCGATTTGATTTCCAGAGTTCCAATTATTACACAAATGTCCAGTGTTCAACAGCAACCACAAAACCTCCCCTGGCATATAAAGAATGATGAAAACGTGATCCAGTCAAAGGGAATAAATAGATCAATAGAAATCTAATGGCAGATACATGGTGGACAAAGACTTTAAACAAAGTGTCTTAAAGATGCTCAAAGAGCTAAAGGAATATGTGGAGAAACTCAAAATAGTGTATGAAAAAGATATCAAGGGGAAACCTAAAAAAACATTCTGGAACTAAAATGCAAAAATCCACGAGAGGGATCAAAAGCAGATGTGAGTCGCAGAAGAATCCGTGAACTTGAAGATAGGACAATGGAAATTATCAAGTCTGAGTAACAGAAAGAAATCAGGCTGAAGAAAGGCTGACAGAGCCTGAGGGACGTACGAGACGTCCCCAAGTGGGCCAACACACACATTGTGGGCGCCTCAGAAGGCCGAGCGTGAGACAAAGGGGCAGAGAGACTATTTCAAGGAATAGGGGTGGAAGCTCCAAACGTGAAGGGAGACGTGACGGCAGAAAAAGCCTGATGAAATTCTTGTAAGGCCCACACGGAGACACTGAAATCAAACCTCGCAGAGACAAAGGGATCGTCTCGAAAGTCACAAGAAGGAAGCAAGGGGACAGGTGCCATCAGGCCAGCAAGCTGCCTCCAAGTAATTCAGAGAGGTGGTGGCAGAGGGTGAGGGCCTGGCCGCGGCCCCCCCAGCTGAGGGCCAGGGGGCTCCTTTCACCGTCCAGTCGCTTTTCTCTAGGCCGGGTCCCCATCATAGAGAAGAAATGGAAGAAAGAGCGAGACTCGGCGGCCAGCTTCCAAGGACGCTCCGTCAGGGAAGCGTCCACTCCCCCCGCGGCCCTGTGCTGGCCTGGCGGGGCCCCGCCCACGAGGGAGGCGCCCCGGAGCCCACGCCGGCGCCCCAAGGCTGCTTTCTCCTCCGCCGTCTGGACCCGTCCGTGCTGGGAATGCCTGATTCCACTTCAGCGCCCAACGCTCACCCCATTTTCATCGCTCCACACAGCAAGTAATTTGTGTGGAAAATCATTTCCTGCGCTGGAACATTTCCTTCCCAGATTACACTGAAGAAAGTGCACCAGATGACAGTAAAATGGAATCCAATATTCCATGTTAAGATAAACCTCCCCATCAAAAGGGACGGACGCGTCATGACACAGTGGTGTGCCGCGGGCCGCCCGGCCGCAGCCGCTCAGCGAAGGTTAAAGCGACGACGGAGGACACCTCAGCTTTGGCGTGCAGACCTCAGCATCGCAAGCAAATTCTAATTAACATCCTTGAGGGGACGTTATCTAAATGTAAATGAGGACGGCAGAGCCGGGGTGCCCTACTGCCCGCAGCGGGGCGTGGAGCCAAGGCCACAGCTTCACCTGCGCGCAGCCCGGGACACACCTGAGCTGGGGTCTTCTCCCCCAGGAGAGACAAGCCCGTCCCTCTGCTGGTGCCCACCCCAGGCCCAGCACCCACACAGCCAGGCGCTGTGCCCACATGGCACGTTAGCTGAAAGTTCTGGTCATGAGGAACCACAGAGCGGGGAGCAGGGGCTCCTGGGATGGCCGTGACCAGGCGCTCAGCAGTGACCAGTCTGTCCACCTGCCCAGGTGTCCATCCAAGGAATGTCGAGCTGCACGGGCCTGAGGTGCAGACGCGGTGGTCAGCGGCTGCCGCCAGAGCCGATCAGAAACAGACAGCGCCCACGCGACAGCCCGCTCTTCACCCCAGGCTCACCCCAAGACCACCCCAGCCCCGTCCCCCCACCAGCCGCGGCGATGCTGGCAGCCCAACCCCAGAGGGGGCTCGGAGCTGCTTTCATTTTAACTTCCTTATGAAACGGATACTCGCTTTCCCAGAAAGAGAGTGACCCTCACCCACAGCGTGACCCGGACTTCCCAGAGAGCCCACCTCACGGGGCAGCCTGCCTCCGCGTCACAGCCCCCGCCCGCGCTGTGAGGCCTTCCTCTCGCCATGATACAAACACACCTAAAGGGCACAACGAAACACTCCGCCACCTGCGCGGCCTCGAGCCCCACTGCGCTGACTGTGGCGTGAGACGTGCCTGAAACTGGCCTGTCGTCCAGAGGACCGCTGACTCCCTATTTCTGACCTAACGCTGTGAGCCGCAGGCGCCCGCGCTCCGACCACAACGCTGGAGGTGCTGGTGACGAGCTCGCGGGCAGCAGGTGCTCGCGGGGGCACCGTCCCTGCTGTCGTCACATGCTGGCCATGCACACAGCTG
>NW_023605305.1:80991-115475 GCF_014898055.3 Talpa occidentalis
GCAGCTGCCTTGGGGCAGTGGCAAGACTGGCCATAGTGTTGATGGTGGTGCAGGAGAGGGAGGACCCCTCTCAAGAGTCCCCACCGACCAGACAGCTCAGAACCACCCACACCTATTGTGTGAGTCAAGTCCAACCCCTTCACAGTTTCAGCTGCTGGAGGAAGGTTCTCTACTCCCGGCAGCTCGTGTGCTGCCAAGCGACGCTGCTTACCCCAGCGGCTGGTGTTCCCAGTGATGTTCTGCCAACAAGAAAGCCAGAGTCCAGGGAAGAGACTAACACGGCTGAGCTCACAGAGCCAGGGAGCGGTGGCCTGGGACGAGAACGTGCTCTTCCCAAGCCTGTATTCCCTGGGCGTGGAGGAGGGAAAAGGACCAGGTCTGCACAGAGTGTCCTGTCCTGCCTAGAGCCACGTTTCATGACGAGGCCATTCACTCGAGATCTGCCACTGGAGACCCATGGGGGCCGCATCCTCATGCGCTGCGGCCGCCCCTGGAGGCCTGGAAGGGGTTCGCTTTCTGATTCTTCTCTCTTTGGGGATTTTGTGTTTGCTTTTCACTAAGGGAGACAGCGCAGCGCCGCACGCTGGCTCGACCCCTCCTCCCCACCCCAGGCTCTGGGGGTCCTCGACGGAGCACTGGCATCCCAGGGCAATGAGCTACTGCGGGAAATAGGACCAGGGGAGTTTCGCCTCCTTGCTGCGGAACCGAGTCGCAGACGCCAGTTAGCTACAGACAAGTTAACTTGGGATTTCAATTAAACCTTTGGGGCCAGCAACTGATTCTGAGAGAATTCCTGGGAAGAAAGCAAGACAAAGCCAGTAGGTTGGGAGAGATGAAGGGGGAGCACTTTCTATGGCGTCTCCATCCCCTCACCGTGCTCCTGGCCGTCCGGCTGGAGGCTAAAGGCTGGAGGCAGGAGCCGCGTGCTCCCTGGGGTCGGTGCTGGGGGTTCCGGCACCTGCAAGACAAAGTCAGAGAAGCAAGTGTTCTCTGAGCGTGTCCTCTACTTGCCCTGGCACGTGCAGTGTGTCTCTTCCTCACGGCCGCCACGTGTGACCCCTTCACGGTCACAGCCGTCATTTAGAGGCAAGAAGTAATGGGAAAGCCGCGGAGGCTGGATGGCAAGCGCAAGGCCCGGGTGGCGAGGGTTAAGATGTCTGACCCGCCCCCCTCCTCTGTCTCTGGGCAGGGATCGGGAAGGTGTAAGCTGCTGCAGAAAGGCAACTTTTCTCTTATGCTGTGACAGCATCCGATCAGGATACAAAAGCAGCAAGACCAGACCTTTGCTCCTCGGGGGAGGCGAGGCCGGGTGCGGGAGTGATGGATTCACTGAGGAAGTAGGTCAGGTTTTATGTAAGAAAACATTTCCACACGCCTGCTGCGGTCCCAGCAGTTACAGCAGCACTGGGACAGCCCAGCTCCCCAGTAAAGAACAACTTCTAGAGGCCAGTGTCACTTCAGAGGTGCTGACGGCCTCTTCACCCCAGAGACGGCTGCGAGTTGTTTACTTGGGAGGGGCGTGGAGAACGGGCGCAGGGAGAGGGGTGTCCTCAAACCAGCTCCCATGGTGGCACCTGAGCCCAGCCGCACAGGAAGCCTCTGGGAAATTGTGCAAAACACGGACCTCTAACCTGCTGTGTAATTTACTACAGTGATGGTGGTGATGGTGATGGTGATGGTGATGGTGGTGATGGTGATGGTGATGGTGATGGTGGTGATGGTGATGGTGATGGTGGCGGTGATGGTGATGGTGATGGTGGTGATGGTGATGGTGGTGATGGTGGTGATGGTGATGGTGATGGTGGTGATGGTGATGGTGGTGATGGTGATGGTGGTGGTGATGGTGGTGATGGTGGTGACAGTGATGGTGGTGATGGTGATGGTGATGGTGAAGGTGATGGTGGTGGTGATGGTGATGGTGGTGATGATGGTGATGGTGATGGTGGTGATGGTGATGGTGGTGATGGTGGTGATGGTGGTGATGGTGGTGATGGTGATGGTGATGGTGGTGATGGTGATGGTGGTGATGGTGATGGTGGTAATGGTGGTGATGGTGATGGTGGTGATGGTGATAGTGGTGATGGTGATGGTGAAGGTGATGGTGGTGGTGATGGTGATGGTGATGGTGGTGATGATGGTGATGGTGATGGTGGTGATGGTGGTGATGGTGATGGTGGTGATGGTGGTGATGGTGGTGATGGTGATGGTGGTGATGGTGATGGTGGTGATGGTGATGGTGATGGTGGTGATGGTGATGGCGGTGATGATGATGAAATGATAGTGATGATAATGATGGAAATGATAGTGGTGACAATGATGCTGTGATTCAAGTGATTTGATGATGATGACAACGATGATGATGATGGAGTTGACGGTTGAGGGAGGTGGTGGTGATTGCTTTCTCAAGCCTGGAAGCATATTTTGTATTTTTTTAAAAGATTGATTTATTTATACAAGAGCTGGGGTACAGGCCAGAGGTGTGGAGGGTGAGAGGATTCACCAGAGACAGAGTGGGGAGCAGAACAGGCAGATCGATTGAAATCCACAGCTGAGGGGAGCAGCGGGCGAGACAGGTGAGGTCTGCTGCGCCCTGTGGGAGCTCCCTGGCCGGGGATTGAACTCGTGCTGCAGAGGCTATGGATTGACTGCTTCATAGTGTGGTGCTTTAACCCCTTGCGCCACCAGGGAGGCCCCCCATATTTTGTATTTTGATGGGACTTCTGTTGCTGTAGAATAAGTTCTTGGATACTGAAGGCCTCAGAGAGAAGGGTCAACTAAAATTTTGTTAAAATTATGTGCCAAGAGAAATTCAGTCCACTTGTAGGATATCGTCCCAAAGAGAGCAGAAATCAACGCCGCCTCCTACACCTCGCCCCGGGTGACATCCCACGGTGTCGGCGCATCTGCGGAGGGAAGGGCGGGTGTAACTCACGGGAGGATGCCGTGTGGCCGAGGGGGCCAAGGGGGCCGAGGGGCCTGCCGCCGCTGGGTTGGAAAGCGCGAGTCTCAGAACAGGCGCCTTCTGCACGGCCTCGCTGTAGATGCTGGTGCAGATCAGCGCACGGGGTGCCGGTGGGGAGTCGTGTCCTGATGAACACGGACCCAGTGACTAACCAGTGCGACCCCCAAGGGCAGGGGGTGGGGAGTAGCCTGAACCCCAGAGCCTTCTCACGCCTGTTCCCGTCACGAGCCCCGCCCCCCCTTCCGCCACAGGCTGTCCCATCCGTTTTGGGGCGTCATTTCGGGGACCCACGCAGACGCCCTCCTTCGTCTTCCCTCGACACTCGGGACAGACTTGCGCGTGTTTTCCCGCCTTGCGCCGCTGCGGCCTTTCCCGCCGCCGTGTGTCGCCCAGCGCGGAGATGCCAGTTAACGCAGCTGCTTTGCTGGTGGGCCCCTGGGTCGTGTCCACCTTCCGTCGCGGTGGTGCAGACGCGTGACCATCTGCCCTGCAGGGCTGGGCACTGACCTGCGGGTCTCCCGAGGCCGGGCTGTGCTGGCTCCTCGGCGGCGCCCATGGGCGGCTCTGGCGGGACCGGGCGGGCCGGGCGGCGGGGCCCTCCCCGTTCATTGCCCCAGCGCTGCCTCCAGGCTCGCTCAGCGCGGGTTCTCTGACTCAGGCTGTGCCCACTCTCCGGGCCGCCTTGGCGGGATAGCGGGGAGACGGAGTGGGCGCGGCTGGTGGAGGCTGTGGGTTCTGGGCTCCCTGGGCCGCCCCCCCGGGGGCAGAGAGCCCAGTGGCCCCCCGGGCCTGCGGGACATTAAATGGGCCTTGCTGGGCAGGGGCAGCCCCTGGCAGCGAAGGGGCAGCTCGCTCTGCGGGGGGCCACAGCGTGTCCTCGAGGCCCCACCCTGGCCCACGCCGCGGCTGCTCCTGTAACAGCACGAGGGTGGGGCAGCGGGCGGCGCGGAGGGGGGCTGTGCTGGCCTCCTCCCAGGCCTGCACCCCGGGTCTGCCTCTACATGGAAATAATTGGGTCCCCGCACAGAAGCACGCCCGCCCGAGGCTTTTCCCCGGGCCTGAGCCCACGGCGGCCTGGTGGCCGGGGCAGAGGGGGGACGCCTGCCACGGCGCGTCCATCCGCAGCCCCCAGCCCGCCCTCTCCGAGCCTCCTGCGCCGGCCGGGCCGAGCGGCTGCCCTCCTCACTGCCGGGGTCCGCGCCCCCGCCTGCGCTGCGCCCCTCCCCGCGGTGGGCGGGGGCCCTGGGACAGCAGGCGCCCGTCCTTGGGTGGCCCTGGGGCGGGGCCGCCACTTCCAGACCCCTCCTAGGAGCTCTGGCTCCACGGCCCCCTGGACACAGGACGGCCGGGTGGAGGTGGCGGCCAGCCCTGGATGCCCTGGACCTCTTAGGGGGCACCTTGTCTCCCTGGGATCTGGGTTCCCAGCCGCCTGACTGAGCAGACACCCCGACACCCGGCTGCTGAGAGTCTTGTTCTCCATCTTTTCTGATAAATCCTTTTGCCTGGGGCTTCAGCTCTGAATTAGTGTTTTCTGGAAAAAATAAAAGCCGGAGTCTGGCAGGAGCGTGCAGTCGTGAACGGGCCGGTGCCAGCTTCTTGCTGTGGTTCACACTCCACCTCGGGGGAGGGGAGGCCAGTAGGTGGGTGGCAGGAGGGGTGCTTCCGGGGGGCCCCTGGGGGGGCTGGCAGGGACCAATCCTGGCCCTCTGCCCCCACTGGCCCCTGATTCTGCCCCTGCGCCTTCCAGAAAGAAGCTTCACCCTCAGCCCACCAGGTCCCTGTGGGCATTCGCGCCCAGAGCAGATGGTGGGCGAGGGGCTGGTTCTGGGCACCTGGATTTGTGCTGATCTGGGCTGGACAAGCACACAGGACAGGCACAGGAATGGCTGGCAGGGCGGGGGTTTCTAGCTTGATACGCTGGGCCTCGGGAAGCAGCAGGCGGGGCAGCAGGGGAGTGTGGGCAGGAGCCCCCCAGCGGCTGTGGTTTCTGCAGGAAGGAGGAGGGGGCAGAGCCAGGCCTCAGGGGGCTGGTTGAACATCTCATAGACCCTGGGGCGGGGCTCCCCCTGTTTTCTGGACCTGCTCTGGGGATGATGGGGGGGCTGGTGGCCCCCAATGGAGGCTGGGGACGGGTTTGCATATGAAGGCGCATGTGCAGGCCCTGGGGGTGGGGGACCCGGTGGGGTCAGCCTGGCCCTGATGTCAGAGACTAAGACAGAATCCCGGGAGGCACAAGCCATGTGGATGCAGGTGGAGGCGGCCCTGTGGGCCGGGCAGGAGGCTGCCAGACCAGCCCACGCTGACCCCTCGTGCCACAACCCCACTTCCCGATGGAGACGCCGAGGGTCAGGAGTTCCGCGAGCTGTCTGGGCAGGGGATGTGTGGCCCCTTGGGGCCCACCCAGCCCTGACCCCAGGCCCTGGCTCCTGGCCGGGAGCCTCCTCCAGAGCACCCCCTGCATGGACGGTCCCTCCACCCTTAGATGAGCCCTGGATCCTGGGTGGGAGTCTTGCCCCCCACCCCACCCCAGCCCCCGGCCCCACCAGGCCCTCAGTGGACTGGCTGTGGACTGGCTTGGACTGACCGATGGACTGGCTGTGGCCTGGCTGGGCCTGGCCGGCTGGCTGAGGGGTTGCACGCACGGGCACCGACTGGCTCCTGCGTGCCGGGCGCAGCTGGCAGTCAGGGAAGCGAAACGGCTGTTTGCAGAGAGAGAGAGAATCTTCCCTGCAGCTCGGCAGGGACCCGGCCTGGAGAAATAGGAGGCGAGGCTCCCCGGAAACCAACAAGTAATTGGCTGTAGATGGATGTGTACTTGTGGGGGGAGCCGGGCTCTTTGTTCCCGGGCAGCCGGCGTGGAAGGACGCGCAGCGCTTAGCAGCCGCCGGTCTCCACGCTCAGTGCCGTGTAGGTAGATGGCGGTGGGGCCGAGAGCCCAAGGAGTCCTGGGACACCCCCCCGCCAAGCCCCGGTGAGGGGACTCTCAGCTGCAGCCTCTTCTCCGCCCGGGCCGTGGGCCTGCTCGGCCTGAGCGGGGCTGGGATGCGGAGGGAGCGGGGCGTGCCCTGGTCTGGGGCTGCACCGGCTCCTGGGGGGCCCTGGAGCTGTGTCGCGCTTGCAGGTGGACCCCGCTGCAGCAGCACATATGGCCGTGGAGTGGCTGGAACTGCTGGGGCCCGAGCCCCCCTGGACACCCCCACCCGCTTTGCCTGCTGCTTCCAGACTTCCCTGCCCACCTACCCTCCCCTGGACACAGCATCACCAGGGACCCTGTGGCTCTGCAGGGCACCCCAACCCCCAGGAGACCTGAGGTCCGGGTCCGCAGCCCTTGAGGACCACCAGAGCATTTGGGGCGATGGGCCCTCTTGCCTTGGTGGGGGCTGAGCTTTTTCCTCCTTCTGTCCTCGACACAAATCGTGCCTCGGGCGAGCCTGTGATCATGGGCTGCTCCCGAGCCCTCAGTGACGTCTGAGACGTGCTTGTGGAATAAGAAAGGACCGTGGTGCAGCTCTGGGGACTGACAGGGCGGGCCTCAGAGGTGAACCCGAGGGCCAGTGGGGCGGGCGCCGTGGCCAGGCCGAAGGGCACGTGTGGGCCCAAGGGAGGCCGCCCCCGCCCCATCCCGCACGTGACCGAGGGTCGGGGACCCAGCCTCCAGCCCTTTCGAGGCTCCCCTATTTTTAGCAAGGTGGAGTTGCTGTCAGCTCCCGCTGGGCGGAAACACTGGCCTCACCACCCAAGCTACGCGTCCTCTTCGTAATTTTCCCAGCGGAGAATAAAGAGGAGGCGAGTAAAAATAGTTACGTTCCGACTTGGCCTGCTTTCAAATGATCTAATTAGCGAAGGACCTGAGTTTCTTGTTTTTTAAAATGTTTACTCAGATGTTTGCAGTCTGATGCGAAATGAGCCGGACACGTGGGGTTTCTGCAAAGGGGGGCGCGCAGGTGCTGATGGCTGAGAGCCCCGGGGCCGGATCCGGGAGCCCCCAGAACAGGCTCGGGGCCGTGGGCGGCCGCCACCCCAGCGACCGCGAATCGGCTTCCCGGGACCATGCACGCCCCGGGCCTCCAGCGACCTTCTCAACTGCTCTGCGCAGGGGCCTTTTCCTCCGAACTCGCCCTTCCTGCAAGACATCTGAGCTGTGATTACCTGTGCCTTTCCCCAGGCAGAGCCCCCCGCCCCCCGCCCCGGGTGTTGGGACCCGCAGACTCCGTCTCCTCCTCCACGCCGGCCCCCTCCATGGCTCCGTGTCTTTCTTAGAGGAAGGGAGAGAAACAGCCAGGGGGCTTCTCCGGGCAGCAGGGAGGCGAGGGGAGGACGGCTGGGGGACAGGCCAGAGGATGCGGAAGGCATCCCGGGGGTCACGTGGCAGCAGGCGGGGCGGGGCTGTCCCCGAGGGCGAGACTGAGCAGGGCCTGCAGCCGAAGGCGCCTTCGGGTGTGAACGAGCAGGGGCCCGTGCAGTCCCCCACGAAGGGGCCACGGTGGGGTCGGGATGCCTGCTCAGGGGACACGGGGCAGCCCCTTCACCCCCAAGGCCTGGTCCACTCTGGTCTTGGCAAGAGGACAGTGTGGCTACTGCCAAATTGGCCTTCAGGCCGAGATGCTGAGTCAGCTGTCCTGGTGCACGAGGGTCGGCCGTCGGGGCTGTCTGGAGACTCTGGCGGAGGCCACGCTCGGCTGCCCGCGTCCCGCGGTCACCTGGGCGCACCGATGGTGGGAGACTTTAAAGGAAGACCTGCGCGCTCCCAGGAAAACCATGGCGTGCAGCGGCGGCGGGCTTGTGGTGCCTCTCGTCTCTTTAAAATTCCTTTAATAGAGCTGCTCAGTGATTATTTTTGAGATGCACGACAGGGGAAGACCCGTCTACGGCCATGCAGCGCCTCTGCAAGCCCAGCGGGGCTGGTGAGGCAGCCCGAGGGCGGGCGGGGGGGCAGTGTGGCCTCTGCTGGGCTGCCACTGACCCGCCGTTGTGGGCTGGGGATAGAGGGGTGCCCGTCCCCAGCAAGCTGCGTGCTCGCAGGAAGTTGTGCCCTGTGTCCCCTGCGGACAGGGCCTCTCACTAGGGAAAGGGCTTCTGGATTGGGGGGTCAGTCCAACGGGAAGACGGAATGGGGCCCATTAGGGAGGGCACATCCCGTGTCCTGAAGGGGGCATGGACTTGGGAGAGGAGAGGAAGGACAAGGAAGAAAGAGAGAAAAGGAGCAAAGGCAGTTGGGCGCCTTGGAGGAGCGCAGTCCTGCGTCAGGGGAGCAGACAAGAGAGCTGAGAGGAAGTGGGGGGCACAGGAGGGCTTGAGGGCTCCTTCTGTCTGTCCGTCACCAGATGTTTGGTCTGACGTGATCCAGGGCGGGTTTGTGGGTGTTTCTGGGTGAGATCAATGCTGGAATCGGTGGACCAAGTAAAGCAGACTGCCCTCCCGATGTGGTGGGCCGCATCTAATCAGTCGAAGACATGAGTAAAACAGAAAGATGGGCGCTCCCTCAAGTAGGGGCCTCCTCTTGTTGGTCCTTGATCTGGACCGCAGCCTTCTCCTGCCTTCAGACGTGAACTGGACTATGTCTCTGGTTCTCTGGGGTCCCCAGTATGGGACTGGTGGCCTCCATAGTGTACGAGCCGATTCCTTGTAATAAACCTATTTTCTATAAATATCATCGTGGCAGGTTGCTCTGGAGACGCTGGGAGGGCCGTTCACCCCAGCAGCCCTCTGGCTCTGTGTCCTCCTGGGTGTGAGGGAGGGGAAAAAAATCACAGAAACCAGAACCTGTTCTTCTCCGGGAAAGAATACCCACTCTGCACATTTATGAAGTGGGAAAAATAAAGCGAAAGATGACTCAGAACATCAAGCTCACAGATGAGAAAATTAAAGTATATAAAATATTTATCCATTTGGCTTCACGGCGGCCAGCCGTGCGTGCAGGGTGGAGATGGAAGCTTCTGGGCAGTCAAACCCTCTCCCTTCCCTGCAATGAGCTCCAGCAATTTGGTAAATGGCAGTTGAATGCAGAGTTCATTTTTCACATTCCATTAATGTTTCATTTCTAATACTCTTTTCAGTATAAATTTAAAATGGGAACCGGGCCTCCATCGCTATTCTCTATTAAGAGGAAAACGAAAGTGCTTCTCCATGGGTGACTGGGATCCTACGGGGCGCTCTCTCCTGGGGTGCGGTCCTGCACCCCATCATCTCCTGACCCCTTTTTCTCCACAGCTGACCCCTGCACCCCATCTGCACCTGCTCCAGAAGCCCCTGGTGGCCTGACGGTCTGTGCTGGGTGCTTACTCCGGAAGAGCCGGAGATCTGGGCCCAGTGCACTGAGCACGTGGGGGTGCAAGAGCACAGGGCTCACAGACGGCCGACGCCAGGTCCGTGCTGCCCCCCCCCCCCCAGGGCTGCAGGGAGGAGACTGGAGCAGAGAGGGGGCTGTCATGACGTCCCCCAATACCCTGGGGGGATGAGTACGCAAAGCACAAGGGTCAGCACACATAAAAACAGAACTCTGGCCAAGCCACAAGCCCCTCCCCAGAAACCAACCTCTCCTCCGCAGTAGCCAGGAAACCAGCACCCCCCTCTCCCAGGTAACCAGCCACGGGCCAGCCCCCACCCCAGGTAACCAGCCACAGACCAGCCCTTCCCCCATCCCGGTAGCCAGCCACGGACCAGCCCTCCTCCTATCCTGGTAACCAGCCACGGGCCAGCCACCCCACCCCAGGTAACAGCCACGGGCCAGCCCTCCCCCCATCCCAGTAACCAGCCACAGGCCAGCCCCCTCCCCCAGGTAACCAGCCACGGGCCAGCCCCCCATCCCGGTAACCAGCCACAGGCCAGCCCCCCACCCAGGTAACCAGCCACGGGCCAGCCCCCCCCCGAGGTAACCAGCCACAGGCCAGCACCTCCCCTAGGTAACCAGCCACGGGCCAGCCCCCCCACCCCAGGTAACCAGCCACGGGCCAGCCCCCCACCCCAGGTAACCAGCCACAGGCCAGCTCCCCCCCAGGTAACCAGCCACGGGCCAGCCCCCCTACCCCAGGTAACCAGCCACGGGCCAGCCCCCCCACCCCAGGTAACCAGCCACAGGCCAGCACCTCCCCCAGGTAACCACCCATGGGCCAGCTCCCTCACCCCAGGTAACCAGCCACGGGCCAGCCCCCCCCCCATCCTGGTAACCAGCCACGGGCCAGCCCCCCCATCCTGGTAACCAGCCACAGGCTGGACCCCCCCAGGTAACCAGCCACGGGCCAGCCCCCCCACCCCAGGTAACCAGCCACGGGCCAGCCCCCCCCATCCCGGTAAGCAGCCACGGGCCAGCCCCCGTCCAGGCGACCCGCTTACAGAGTCCGGTGTGTGCGCAGATTCGCGGAGGCTCTCCCCAGGAGGAGCCCCTCCGTCCCTGAGGGAACGGGAATGAAGTCCTTCCCCGGACAGGGTGCAGCCGGGGCCTGAGTTGTGCTGCCGACCCGCGACCTGGGCGAGGCTGTGCCCGTGGGAGGGGGGAAGGGAGGAAGGGGTGGGGGGGAGGGGCCCGCGCTCTGGGCTGGCCAGGGGGGCTCAGACCTCGGCGGGGTCAGGCATGTCTGGGCCGTCCCTGCACCCGACCGTGGAGGTGGCCCTGGCGGAACTGTCGGCGGGCAGAGCAGACGGAAGCCCACGCGGCTTGGGCGAGGCTGGGCTCGCGGCCCCAGGTCCGCCGCGTGAGCAGGCGCCGGGCCTCGGCGAGTCTGTCTGGACAGCCGTCTGCTTCCCGGGAGCAAAAATCATGTAACGGTGCTCACCTCCGGTCTGCTGCTTTCATTATTTAAACCAAAATGGAACGTGACCCAGAGTGAGGAAAAAGGCCAGTGGGCCACTGAGAGCAGAGTCAGGCCCACAAAGCCTCGCGGGGCACGCGCGCCCCTGGGGCGGCTCCGGACCCTCGGGTGGGAGGAGGCATAAGTGACCATTGCCAGCGCTGGCCAGTGGGCAGCCTGACGATTCCGGAGAGCGCAAACCAGCTCCCACGTTACTCGGATCCCAGCGCTCCCGAGCCGGGGCGGCACCTGCAGTGAGTCACCAGCCAGGCCCCGCCCAGGAGGGCTTCTAATCAGCCTCCCAGAGGAAACCCAGGATGTCCTTCCACTAAGCCAAGAGGCCTAGACAGAGAGTGGCTGGGGGGGTGACCTGTCCTTGGAAAGGGGGGCGTATCTGGGCAGCCTCAGGAGACGGACCGCCGGGCAGCGCCCGGGGAAGAAGGGCAAAGCCAGGAGCCGGGGAGAGCAGCGAGACCTGTCTCCCCTGAGGCTGTTGCCTCTGACCCCCGGTCTGCATCTGCCGCCATCTCGCCATCTCTGCTGCTGGCCCCGCACGAAACTGACACCCACCCTCCCTTGCCTCCTCATGCCGCCTGCCCCGAATTCTGCCCCTCCCTCTCGCCTGACCCAGTGGAATGTGACCTTTATAGCCCAGCTCAAGTTTTACCTTCTAGGTACAGGAACTATGATAGTGCAGCTGCTGATGGTGGTGACGACGCGTGATGGTGATGGTGGTTGTAGCAGCAGGAGGGCACGGAGCAGGATCTCTAGGATTCTATGCAGACGGGGTGAAGGAGAAGTCCTGGAGCCCTCAGTGGCTTTTCAGGTTTGTTGGGGTTTTACTGGGTACACAGCCGGCAGGGGTGCCCGGGGGCTGGGAGGCCTCCTAGCCCCCAGCAAGTCTTCACTCTGTCTGGGCTCTCCAGACTTGTCTGGTGGTCTCTGCTTCTCTGCTTCTCTGCTGCTTCTGGCATCCCCGTGACACCGCCCCTAAAAGCCCAGTCTTAGCCCAGGTGTACCCACTTCCGCATGCCCACACCCACGCAGGTGTCACCATCAGGCATGCAGGCAGGACCGCGGGGATCCATTATTAATCCTAATGGCGGGAGGGCAGAGAAGCCTGGAAATCACTTACCCTACAGCGGTGATGACAGAGATGATGGTGCTGGTGGGGATGACGGGATGCTGGCAGCAGTGATGGCGTGGTGGGCACGGTGATGTCTGGCGCTGATGGCATCTGCTGGATCCCTGGCAGGATTCTCCCAGTCGTGGCGTGTGAACTCAGTTCACCTCCACAGCGCCCCCGTGAGGCTGGGGCTGTTCTAGTCCCAGTTTGCATGCGAGGAGACCAAAGTCTATAGAGGTTGGTGTCCACATCCCCCAACCCCCAGCTCCGGCGACCACTGGCATCTAGTGGCCACAGCTGACACTTGAAGTGTTTCCGTGTCGTCTGTGGCCACCCACTTCTCGTTTGTCTCGACCTGGCCCACCTGTCACTCCGCACCTGTTTGAGCTGTGCAGGTGCTTCCCTGCACAAAACCCGCGTGAGCGCACGTACGCGGTGGTGCTGCTGACGGGAGGAACCGGCAGCAGCAATTGTCCCCCACGGGGGAAGAGGTCCCGGCATCCCTGCCGGGATTTAGGGCGGTGGCTTGGGGCCGGGCTGGGAGGGTGCGTCCCGGAGCCGGAGTCACCGTTCTAACCCTTCACCTGCGGAGAAAGCTCTCCTTCCCTCCAGGGAACCGGGCCGAGCCCCCACCCCAGCCTTGGCGGGCGCTCCCAGGTGCTTGTGTTTACTTCTCGCCTCAGCCCGGGAAAGCCACGGCGGCTCCTCAGCACCTCAGGGCTCGAGAGAGCCCCAAAGAACCACATACTTCCCTTCTCAAGCGCCGTGGGCAGCTCCCCGCCCCGCCCAAGCTGACAATGTGTCTAGTTAAGCACCATAATGTGAAGGATTGAGGTGCTGGTCCCGGACAGGGGTGGGGGGTGGGGGGCTGCTCCACTGGGACGCTAGTCGCAGCCTCAGTGTGATCACCAAGTAAGAAGGACTTGAAACCAGAGACAGACGGACACACACGCCTCCTCTGTTCCCCACACTCAGAGGCGCCGCTCCCCCCCAGGCCCCGTCCCGAGTTTTAGGGTGCTGGCTTGTCTCATCTCAGGCGGCCCTGGGAGGAGGACCTAACCACCCCATCTCACAGTGCCAGCGCCCACGGGGTGGCCTGACGCCCGCCTGAGGGGGCCTGGGGTGCCCGGGGCTCCCGGCCACGGCCCAGGCAGGCAACGCAGGCCAGATGGGATTTTCTTCGTTCTTAGAACACTGTGCAAGCTGGAAGGGGGCACCGGGGCAGGCCTGTGGCCGGCCCCCTGGGAGAGTCTGCCTGCGACAGGAGGGTCAGCGAAGCTCGGGTGCTGGTTTCTATCCAGCGCCTCCGCTGCCCGGATCGCAGGACTTCAGCGTGGCTGCAAGAGGGGGGTCTGGACGCGTCCGCGGGGAGCTGTCTGGTCCTGACGAATGGCACGGTGGCCTCCCCGCGGGCACAGCCCCAGCGACGGATTAAACATATCAATCCTGTTTGTTACCTTCTCTCATCCGCCAGCTGGCAGCTGGCCGGCCTCTGGGGCTCTGCCTTCACGGCCCCGTGGGGAGCGACACTGTGAAGCCCCGGACGCTGCCGTGGTTGCAGCCCAAGGCCTGGCCTTGGCGGCCGAGAGCTGGAGTCTCCTCTGGGCGGGCAGGCCCTGGACGGGCAAGCGCAGCTCCCGGGATCCCGGGCCAGGGGCCAGGTGCGAGCATGTTTCTGTGTCCATCTGTCCACGGGCGGCCCTGAGCTGCCCCCGGGAAGTGTTCTCTGTCCATGGGGCCACCTTGGCCTGCCCCCCGGGGGAGGCGCCCATGGACGGGGTGCCCTCAGTTCATGGTGGCACGGGCACAAAGGCTGCCCCTGGCCTCTCCTAGGGGAGCCGGCACAGTGCCCAGGGCCTCCTCGCTCCCCTGCCCTGCCCACTCCCATGGCCACTCCCCGAGAGGGCCCCGCAGGGGTCAGAGAGCGGCAGGCTGGGCCGTGTGCGCGTGTGACCGCACTGACGCCCCTTGACTGCCTCGGGCCCAGGCAGAAGCAAACCGGGGGGAGGGGCGCCAGCTGGATTCTCGGGGCTCTTTGCCCCTCGCTGTGTGAGTCAAATGGAGCAGCCTGGAAGCAGGGACCCCAGCAGCCCCGAGCAGACCCCAAAGCAAGGACTCGGCGGCCTGGGTGGCTTGGGGAGCACAAACGCACCCCCCAGCTGGGCGCCAGCTCACGCGAGGTGCTGGGGTCAGCGAGGGTGTTTGGGGTCCCGGGACGGCTGATCCACGGTGGGGCCTCCACGCAGGACAGGCCCGGTCCTGACCTCTCCCAGGTACGGACGCTGCTGCTTGGGCACATGCCACACTGGGGTCAGGGGCCGCGCAGTCACAGTGGGCCAGTCTGCCCTTCCCAGACACACGGGGCCACTGGCTTTGGCGGGTCACAGGGAGGCAGTTGGTGGCCCCGACCCCGAGGCTGACTCCCCAAGCCGTGACCCCATGTGCCGTGACCTCTGAAGTGGCCCACCCCATATTCCGGGAGACCCGCCACATCCTGCCTGTGGGGTGAGCTGGACCAGACCCCACCCCGCCCACCGGGCTGAGCTCCCGCACCCTGCAGGTCGGCGGGAACAGACGCTCCTGAGACTCCCCGTCCTGGGCCTCCGCCTCCTGCAGCCTGAGCCTGGGCCTCGTCTGCTCTGCCGCCGGTCAGGCTCCCCCCACCGCACCACCTCCTCGGCTCGGAAGAGAATGACAGCCTGGCTTGAGGGGCCCTGGGCCCTGCGGTCGGAGCCCCGCCCCCTCAGCGCGAGCTGGTCCTCAGCCGCCTCTCTCCTCCCAGCGTCCGTGCCCAGGGGCAGCTGGCCCGGCAGGCCTGGGTGTGAGAGTGGACACCGCTCCAGGCCCCGGCCCCCTGTGGGGTGACAGCGAGATGGGGAGTGGGAGGAGGGAGCCTGGGTCTCCCCGGACACCCCACTTTCTGGGGCATCGTCCTCCACCCAGCGCAGGGCCCTGGCCGCCCTCGAGCGCATGCCCTGTGCGGGAGCTGCGTGTCCTGGCCGCAGACGCCAAGTCAGGGTCGGGGCAGGTGCGCCTGGGCCACCTCGTCCCTCAATGGGTGAGACCTGCCGGCCCATCAGCTCCCACCGAGCCACTGGCCCCGGGAAGAAATATGGTCTGCATGGCTTGACATGGGCCTTGAGAAGATTTACTGCCCGTCCCCGGACTCCATCTGCAGCGGCCCTGCTGGCCGGTGGGAGGAACTCAGAGGAGATGCCGAGGGAGAGCCCCTCAGCGCGGCTGCCCACTTCAGCCCGTGCAAACAGGCTGAGACCCAGGCTGGCCAGGAGGCGGTCCGGGAGGGGCGAGCAGTGGTCTCTGTCCCTCTTGTGCGCAGGGGAAGGTGCGCAACCTCAGGAGTCCGCCACGGGGCAGAGGGCTCTGCCCTCGGTCCTCGCCTCTCCCCCTGGCTGCAGGAGGAAGGTGGAGGAGACCGTAGCATGGGTGCTGCCCGGCCACCCAGGCTCGACTCCGGAGGACACTCGAAATGCTCCCCTCACGTCCCAGCCCCGGTGCCAGGCCTCCCGGGTGGGCAATGGCTGAGGCCCGCTGGTGGAGGGGCGGGTGTTCTCCTGAATGTCCATGCCGAAACGCCAAGACCACCGGGGAGCCGCCCTCTCTTTTTCTTGTCATCGTCATTTCGGCAGATGGACTGGACACTTCATCAATGTTAACAATGACAAATCACTGGCCTCGCAACACCACAATCACATAATGACCATCATTAGCCAATGGCCAGCTGCTGGGCTGAGCAGCGGGAGCGGGCGTCCAGCCCAGCCCAAGACACATGTCTGAGTGGCCGCTGGGAGACCACTGAGGTCCCGGGTGAGCCCCGCCCAGAACCCAGCCACCCCAAAAGGGAAGGAGTGTCCCGGCTCTGCAGTGAGACCATAGTAGGTCCCCAGATCAGCCTGGAGGCTGAGCAGTCGACCTAGAGACCAGTCCCAGCACAACCTGGAGGCTGAGGAGGTCACGTGGAGGCTGCCTGCAGTTCAGCCTGGGGGATGAGCAGGTCAATGACAGGCTGGTCCCAGGAAGCCTGGGGGCTAACAAGGCGGACCTGGAGGCCTGGGGGATCTACCAGCAGGTCAGACCCAGATCAGCTTGGAGCCAGAGGAGGTCAACCAGCCCCAACAAAGGCAGGAGGCTGAGCTGGTTGACTAGCAGCCCAGCCCTAGCTAGCCTGGAGGCTGAGGGGGTCGACCAGGGGCTGGAGGCCGGAGGCTGAGCTGGCGCTGGCCTGCAAGACGACCTTCACAGCGTCCAGGACAAACTCCTCAGCATCCAGGCTGAGCTGGGGTCGCATGCGGGTCGACCCCCTCAGCCCAGGCAGGGCTGGGGCCGGCCAGCAGGTCGAACCCCCCAGCCTCCAGGACAAACTCCTCAGCATCCAGGCAGAGCTGGTGTCGGCCTTCTAGTCGAACCCCTCAGCTTCCAACCTGGGCTGGGGTCGGTCTGCTGGTCGAACCCCTCAGCCTCCAGGCTGTGCGGGGGTCAGACGGCAGGTAGTCCCCTTAAGCCTCCAGGACAAACTCCTCAGCATCCAGGCTGAACTGGGGTCCAAGTGCCAACAACCCCCTTAGCTACCAGCCTGGGCTGGGGCCGGCCTGCTGGTCAACCCCCCAGCCTCCAGGCTGAGCTGGGGGCGCCTGAGGGTCCCCCCCCAGACTGCAGGCTGGGCTGGGGACGGCCGCAAGTCGACCCCCTACACCTCCAGGACCAACTCCTCAGCTTCCAGGACGAGATGGGGTCGGGCTGCTGATAGACCCACTCGACCTCCAGCCTGGACTGGGGCCGGCCTGCAGGTCGACCGCTCAGCATCCAGGCAGAGTGGGGGCCGGCCCTGGGGCTCCAGGCTGGACTGGGGCGGTCCCACACGTTGACCCTTGGGCTGGGCTGCAGTTCGACCTGTGCCTTCAGGTGGGGCTGCCGCCACCTGCAGGCGGAAGTCCTCAGTCTCCGGGCTGGGCTGGGGCGATCCCGCAAGTCGACCACCCAGTGCCTCCGACAGACCAGAAGCTCAGCAAGCTGAACAGCAGTCGCCGGCCCCAGCAGGAGGCAGTGGCGCGGGCCCAGCTGCCCGTCCTCACCGGGCACGGGTGCCCTCCTCACCGGCTGCAGCCCTGGCCAGGCGAGGGGGCCGGCTGGTGCAGGGGAGGTAGCCAGGGCACCCAGAGGCACATCTGGCTGGAGGGGGTCCTGCAGCCTCGTCAGGGACGGACCGCGAGTGGCGTGTCTCCAGCCCCCACGCCCCGAGGCGTTGGCAAGGGGGGGGCGGTTAGGCTTAGAAATGGGAGCCCTGGCAGAGCAGAGCCCGGGTGTCCCCCCCCAGATGCCCCGAGAGGGCTGCCAGGGCCTCTGCCTCAGGAATAGAAGCCTGGACAGGGCGAGCTCAGGCGACGCTCACAGTAGGGGCGGGGGGTGTCCCTTCCTCACAGGGGGCAGGAGAAGCCCTCGGAGGCGCTAGCAGACGGGCACAGCCTCCTGTCCCCTGAGACCTGGGGAGCCCGGGTGGCCCCCTCTGACGGCATAGAGGGGTCCCCACCATTTGTCCCTCTGGGGGATGGGCCCTGGCTGTCCCTTGGGACTGGACGGCCCAGAATCGCCTTTTGCCCACAGCGGGGTCCTCGCCTCCACCAGGGGGCGGCCTCTTGGGCCTGCGGCCGGCGTCCCCGGCGCTGACGTGGCCCCCCCACCGCCCAGGTTATGACGGCTCACAGCCAAGGGGCGGCGGGGAAGCCCCAGGCCGCAGAGCTGGGAGCTGGACTCTGGAGGCTCTGTGGGTGCAGACGCCTGTTGGGGAGGGATTCCTTCTCGTCTCAACAGGGGTCCCCCGGAGCCCGGAGCGGGGTGCAGCAGACGTGCGTGGCCGAGGACAGGGTGTAGACTGGACGGGCGAGGAAAGGCCGGCTCTTGCTTCTGCAGAACTCCCCGAGGCCAGGGCTTGTTTACCTGCTGCCCCACGCCTGGCACCTGGCACTGCCTGTGGGGGCGTCCGGGGTGCCCGAGACATGAGTTTAACAGTGAACGAGTATACAGAGATGGGGCGGAGGCCTCCCCCAAAGAGGGCAGAGCTGTTGCGAGGAGCAGAGGCAGGCGCGGGCGCCAAGAGTGGCCAGGGCATGGGCGAGCTGATGCCAGAGGTGGGCTGAAAGGTAATGGGGGGCTATGGGAGGCTGCTGAGCAGGAGCGGGGACAGGTCGGCGTCACATGAGCTGTTGTAACGGATGGCGGCGGCTGCCTCTGGGCGTCTCTGGTCCAGTCTCGGGGGATGGGGCCTCCATGGCGCTAAGGGTTGGCACCAAGCGTCCGTTGGCACCAAGGGTCGGCCGTGTGTCCTTGCAGCCCCAGGAGGGCAGGCAGGCCCTCTGCGGGGCTCACCGGCTCCCGGGGACAGAGAGCCGCGGCCTCGGGAGCCCCAGGGACGGCCAGCTCCCAGAGCAGGCGCGCCCTGTTCTCGCCCCGTTCTCGGGGCTTTCAGACGTGACTGAGGGTTCTCAGCCCTCCAGTGCCGACCTACACGCAGCCCTCCACGTAGATTAGCTGACGAGAGCTGGGAAAACAAATGCCTGTTTCTGAAAGCCCCAAAGGGCCATCACTTACGTGGCTTTCAACTTTAATCAGGAGCGTCTGAAACTGGCGCGGCACGAAGCCGCCCTCCGTGGGACGGGAGACGTGGCTGGGGCTGCGTCCGCGCTGCCAGCTCGGCGCTGCCGGGAGGCGGCGTCCTCAGCGGGGAGAGCTGGGAGGTGCCAGCGGGCCTTGAGCCGCCCCGGGGAGCGAGGGACCCTGTTCCCAGTGTCAGGGTTTTACTCATTTGGAAAAATCTGGCAGCTCTGGTAATTACAGGGTGAGAGCCTCTTCCTCCCAGCCGGGCTGCCGGCCCCGCCCCGGGCCATGTGGGGGGTTATTTCGGGATCACAACCACACTCCAGCCCGGGGTGCATTTTCCTCAGCACGTTTAGACGCTGTCAGGTGGGGCTCTGGCTCCTGGCGTTTGTGGGCTCTGAGGGCCCGGCTGTGGGGTGTGGGCGGGACGTGGCTGGAGGGCGGAGGGCACCTGGAGGGCGCCAGGCCCTCGGACAAGCGCCGCGGGGCCCATGAGGCGGGTGTGCCCGGACGGCTCTCCAGCCAGAGCGCAGCGTGACAGAAGAGGGCACGCGGCCCTGGGGGGCAGCACCCGGTGCCCGTGGCCAGCTGCCCCGCCTCTGCCTCCTGATGCCCCGGCTGCAGCCTGGGGTGGGAGGCGCCCCTGCCCTGCAGGAGGACTTGGGGGGACGTTGCGTTTGCTGCACGAGGGAAGCCCGGCGCCGACTTGCCCATGCGCAGTCACTAGAAATCCGCGGCCCCCTGTGGCTCTTCCTGAGCCGTGTGTCCTGGGGGCTCCCGGGGGTGGGGGGCGGCGGGTGGGAGAGTGAACCCACCGCCGGGCGTCCCTGAGGGACCCGACGCGGAGACCGGGCCTTGGCCGAAGTCGCTCATTAAGACAAGGTCGTCCAGGACGCGGGTGGCCCTGAGGTGATGACGGCCTCCCCAGGAGGAGACGTGTGAAGACGGGGCGCCGGGCCCCTGCTGCACGGCTGCAGCCTGAGGAGCTGCAGGGGCAGGAGTGTCCCCCACCTCCGGACCCCGGGCTTCTGAACTGCAGGGACGCGGGTCGGCCTGGAGCGCCGGGCGGGGCACGAGGGCCAGAAATTGAGGCTCACATGGCTTCTTGCCAGGGCCCGCGGGCGGGGGGCTCCGCCCTCTGCTGTCCGGATCTCAGCGCCGGGAGCCTCGCTGGGGCCCTTGGGTGCAGGTGCGCAGCACTTCCATGGCCGGGGAGGGGGCCCGGGTCACATGGCGGAGCCCGAGCCGCAGCTGCCCCGGGCGTGTCGGACCTTGGCTGGAGAGCGTGGGGGGCGATGGGGGGGCTGCAGGCGCCGGCCCCGCCGCTTTGCTTTAAATAGCGCCGCTCACGCGGGCCTCGCAGTCACAAGTCACAGCTCGCGGGGGGACGTGGGCACCGTTCACCCCGAGGCGGGCGGGGCTGGGGCCGCTGCTGGCCCCCCGCGTCTCAGCAGCACCCACCTCATGGCGTGTGCGCTCTGCTGGGTCCCAGAGCCTGTAATTATCATTAAAATAGTATTGTGCCCTCGGCAATCAGGCCCTTGTCCAGGGAAGGCTGCTGGGAAGAGCTGAGCTGGGGCCTGCGCGCGTGCGGACAGGGAGCCCCGGCCCGGCCCCTCATCTCCCGCGGGCGTCCGTCCCGAGATGATCCAAAGCGCCGAGGCCCGAGGAGCGGGAGCGCGTCCGCCTCGGTCAGTCTTCATGGGCTCGTGGCGGGCGCCGGGCACACCGAGGGGGGCAGTCGGGCGAGGACAGGCCCTCGGAGCCGGCCCGGGTTCTGCGGCTACGAAGACCCCTCGGCCTGCGGACCCGGAAGGACGTCCCCGCCCCGTGCCGTGCCAGGAGGGCGGCGAGCGGCGTCGGGATGGGTAACGGCCCTGCAGCCTGGGCCAGGCCAGCCCGGCTCACGTCGCTGCCCCCCGGGCTCTCCCGCCTTCCACCCTACACTGCCCCGGCAGCAGCTCCAAACTTCTGGATCTGCCCCCCAACCCTGAGGCCCCGGGGGTGTGGCCCTCGACACCTTGACCTTGGCAGGCGGAGGGAGGGGACACGCAGCTGATTAGCCAGCAGTGGTGCCGTCGTGGCCGTAGGCCTGACCAGGTGGGCTGCGTGGGGGCGCGGCCAAAGCGAGTGGTGCTGGCAAGTCATGAGCACTCGGGGTGAAATTCGGGGTGGGCGTGGGGGGACCACGAAGAGACTCGGGTGTCATCCGAGTCACACCTTGGGGTGAGGCCTCGCAGGGGACCTGGTGGCAGCTCCAGTCCCCACGTTGTCCCTACAGCCCCTCACCGTGGGCCCGACGTGCGGGGTAGGGGTGTGAGGAGGCCCCGACAGGCCTGTGTGAAGCCAGATCCCTCTTCTGGGAAGGGTGCCTGCCCCCCTCCCGCCTTGGCCGCTGGGTTCCCTCCCTGGCCGCGTCCCTCCCCAGGAGGCGCAGCCCCGCATCACACGGCCATGGAGATGGGTCAGGACGTCCCTGCTTGGCCTGCCTGAGGCCGGGGTCAATCCCCACAGGCTCTGGGCCTTGGGGCACTGCTGCCCAACATCCGCGGCGCTGTCTGGAGCTGCAGGGAGCCCTGAGTGCCCACTGCGGGCTCGCCCGGGCCCTCACTGCAAGTCCATCCTCCAGGCTGGCCGTGGCAGGGGCTGCAGAGGACCACGCGCTGTCCTAGGTCTGTCCGTCCTTGGGGTCTGTCCGGTCCCCAGGGGCCCGCAGGGAGGGGCTGTCCTGCTGCAACCCCAAAGGCACCCCTGGGGCTCCTGGCCACGGAGGAGGTGCTACCACTCAGTCTCTGAACTCGGGGGAGCCAGCAGAGGGCAGGGCAAGCCCCAGACCTCTCTGCAAAGGGCTGAGCTCCGGGAACCTCAGTGCAGCTGGACGATGGACCCGGCCAGCAGAAGCTGCCATTGGCACAGGAGAGGTGCCGAGGCCCTGGTGCCCTTCCTGTGGGCCTCCTGGTGCCCCCCGCGCCGAGGCCTGGGACTCCTGTGTGTCCAGGGTGGGAGGCCCATCCCAGCTGGCAAGGCTGGACGCCAGGGCCAGGAGAGAGACATGAGGAGCAGCGGCCGCTCACCAGGAACCCGGGCAAGCGGCGCTGAGGAGGGGTCCCCTAGGCTCACCCTGGGGTTCAGGGGAGGCTTCAGGAGGAAATGCCCCCGGCTCTGTCTCGGGGGCTGTGAGGGCTGGAAAGGCGGGAGAGTGTCGGGGCAGGAGGGGCAGTGGGCGCAGGCGCCCCGCCCGGCTGTGGGTAGGGGGCGGCGGCTGCAGCGCCGGCGGCAGCTCTCAGGTGGCGGGATGAGGGGCAGGTGCCGAGTCCTCCCCAGTGGCTGGACTCGTGTCCCCGCCCTGGGAGGGAGGACGGCGGGTCCTCTCCGGCCTGACACTCCCCCTTGCTCCGGGCGGCGGCGCTGGCGCTTCCTCTTCCTCTTCCCCTTCCCTGTCTCGCAGCTGCCCAGGCCCCCGCGGTACCCGCTCTCGATGGCTGTAATCAAAAATGAACTTTAAGCAACTTTGTCTCCGAGTAATTCCCCGTCTCGCAGACAAGCTAATTTAGAGTGGAGCAAATGTCACCGACGCATCAGGGCCTCCCGTCTCTGTTCTTGGAAGGCAGGCGGGAAGCAGGTGCACGGAGGTGGCGGCCGGGCGGGGTGTGCCGGGGAGGGAGGGGCGTTGTCTGATTCCCTCTCAAAGGGTAAAAGTGGCTCCGAGAGGAAAGCGCAGAGATTTCCGAAAGGTCAACGCTGTAAAAACAATAAGAACCTAATTCGGGGATTTAGCTGTTTCTAGAACATTTTGAAGAAACCGAGAGGCAAAGCCTCCCGCTCCCCTGAACAGAGGGCCTGGGGGTCGGCCTCGGGACCTGCCGGCTCGCTCGTCCAGCCTTCCCGGGCGGCAGCGCGGCCCGAGCGGAGCAGGCCCGAGCGCCGGAGCGAGGTGCGGCTGGACACGGCCCCAGCCCGGGAGCGGTTTCCTTGCTGGCCTCCACCCGCTGGCCGGCCGGGTCCTGCGGGCCGAGAACCCTCTCCCGCCGGGCGCTGTGCCGGCTGGTCCCGCGGGCCCTCGTGGCGCCCTCCCCGTAGCACCGAGAAGTCGCCGCTGTCTCCTCACGCCGTGTCGGGACCGGGAGGCCGAAGGGCAGAGGTGAGCCGCTTCCTCCGAAGACGGGAGGCCCCGGGCAGTGCCGGGAGCCCGGCTCTGGGGGACGGCGCCAGTCTCGCAGCGGACAGCGCAGTGCCCGTGAGGTTAGGGCGGTGGCGCCCGCCCCGCAGACCGTGGGGGCCCACGAGATGATGCGTGCAAAGCTCGTGCTGCTTAGCGACGCCTCCGGAGCCCCCGCACCAGACGAGGCGCATTCGAGGTCTACTGTGATCTCGGTCTAGTGCGTGATCCCGGCCGTGCCTTGACCCGCTTCGCTCTTGTCCGACGAGGAGCTTTCCTCTGTATTTTTAAATGAATTTGTTTTGGGGTCCTCCGGGAGCCTGGAGGCGAGGGGCTCCCTTTGGAATGATCTCGTGGGAAAACTGAACTGAGGAGGCGCGGACGCCCTGTCTCCGCTTGGGACCAGCCCCATCTCGCCGGCCATGCTGCTGTGTCCGCAGAGACGGCAACACGAGGGGGACCGGCAGAACGGGGTCCCCGAGTTTTAGCCGGTGACCCTGATGTCTGGAGCGGGACTGGGGGGCTCCCCAGACCGTGCCGGCCGGCCTGACCCTTTGGAACGCCGCTTCTCTCTGGCCTCACTCTCGTCTGCTCACGCGCTCCGCTTGCTGCCGACACAACCTCACAAAGCTGGAGCACTTTAGTGGCAACGCGCTGAAAGAGGCGCTTCATCATCCCGTCGGGCGGTTCCTCCCTCCGCACGCACCTGTGCCCGCCCCGCCGGGCAGGCGACCCTGCATCTTTATCGGGAACCGTGCGGCTGTTCCACGGGAGGAGAGCGCTGGGGGTGAACCGGGGCGGGCCGGCCGCTGCCCGGGCCTCTGCGTTCGCCGGTGGCGTATGGGGTGCCGTGTCCGCGCACCAGCCTCTCCTTGAGGGGGGCGCTCGGGACACGGGGCGGGCGCGATGGGTTGGTCTAAGTGTCTGAGTCACGCGCTCTCAGCCAGCTTCACCCCGACCCAGGGCCCTGCCTCCCTCTTTTTCCAGGGGACACGCTTATTTTTCCTCCCAAGCCCTCAGTTCTGAACTAAGGAGGTGTGCGGGGCTGATTCGTGTCCCGCCTCAAAGCGATAGGTCAGACTTCTCGGCCTCACCTGCCTCTACTCCAGCCGTGACCCGCTCCGTGGCAGGGGAGGACGTGGGGTGGGTCTCCGTCCAACAGGCCTGGCGTCCCTATAACCCGGGCGCTCCGGACAGAGACCTGTGCGGGGCGGGCCACCGCGTGGGGCAGACAGGGCTTGGGGTCTTGCTCCCACGGCCGGGGTCAGCAGAGGTGGTTGGGGCCACAGGCAGCTGGGGCGGGGGCCCGGAGGGGACGCCCTGGGAGGGCCGGGAAGGACCAGCTGTGCCGACACCCGTCTCAGACCCGCCCTCCAGAAGTGGGGGATGTCGCCCCGGCCCAAGGCCTCCGGTTGTGGGGCTTCGCTCCAGCACCCCGGGAGACGAATCCAGGGAGCGTGTGCAGTCTTGACCCCCTAAAACCTCAAAACCTGCCTCTAGAGAAACCTGGGTCTCCCCGGACAGAGCTCATGTCTCCAGGTTCTGGGGCTCCGCGCGTGTCTGAGGTTTGCCCATGGCGGGGGCCACTTTGGCCCCGACATCGCCCCTCCTCTTCCCTCCCCAGTGTCCAGAACGGAAAGGGCACGGGACAGGGCTGCAGGCGGCCGCGCTGACCCCGCGCTGAGGCCCGCGCCACGCTGGGGCCTTGTCCTGGGGTGTTTGAGGAGACGGGAAGGCTTGTCCCCTCTCGGTGGCGTCCATTTCTCGTTTCACTCGAGGAGGGGGCGACTCCGCCAGGCGCAGTGCCGGCCGGTGGAGGCCCCTGGTCGGCTTCCCTGGGTCAGATCCGCGTGGCTGGGGCTTGGGGTGAGGGGTGAGGGCAGGACCTCAGGGAGAGGCGAGCGGGTGTGATGTCTGCTCTTGCCCCACCCAAGGGAGGCAGCAGCCGGCCGGCGAGCCCTTCCCCGGACGGCGGCCGTGGCTTTGCGAACTTCTGCTTTGAGGCCGGGAAGGCAGGATCTTTGGACTGCGGAGCCACAGCCTGTCTGGAGGCGTGAGAGCGTGAGCCGGGTGCAGGGGTGGGGCGCCCGCTGCTCCCTGCCATCAGCTGACCCCTGCCATCAGCCGCCGGGCCGGGCACCACAGCCACCCTGCTCTCCCCGCCCAGGCTCCATTTTTCTCTTCAAGGAGGGAAGCCACCTCCCCTGAGCCCCCGCCCCACGCCCCCAGGCCTCTCAGCAGGGGAGGAGCCAGGCCACCTGCAGCCCTGGTGGTGGCTCCCTCGGGCACCTCTAGTCTTTGTCCCTCCCTAGAGACGCGCTAGATGGTGTGTGGGGCCCGGGGACCCAGAGATGAGGGGCCGGGGGGACCTGGCCTGCACCCCGTGGCCGGCTGTGACCTTGGGGTGCTGTGACCCCGTTCCCTGCGTGTCTCATCCTCACAGGGACGTGGGGTCACCTGTGAGGACGAAATTCAGGTCTCCTGCACTCTGAGGGCCTGGTCATTTCTACTGTGTGGGGCTTATTTACCCGGCTCGTGCGTGTGTGCTTGTGTGTGCGCCGTGTGTGTGCTGCGTGCCTTCCGGCGCCCTCACTGCGCCCCACGCAGCCGTGGCTGTGAGCGGAGCTTTCCCCCGGGTGGCCTTTGTCTTCCCATGGGCAGAAGGTGCCAGGCCGGGGCTGGCTCTCCCACGCCGACTTCCTTCCTGAGCCAGCATCGGGAGCTCTTTCTGGACATTTCTGGAACCCTCGCAGCAAGACTAGGAAGGGGTGCGGCCCTCCAGCTGTCCAAGCGGACACGTCAGCCCCAAGAGGACAGACCTGCTCGAGCGGACGGGGGTTCCCCCTCCCGGAGGGGCACCCAGGGGGCACCCAGGGCCAGCTGAGGGGCGCTCTGGGGAGGTGAAGGCTCAGGCTGTTCTGGAGTCGCCTCCTCCTGAGGCCGAGTATGGGGCCGGGCCCTGCGTCTTCTGGCCCCCAGCTGGGCTGTGAGCCCCGTGGCCCTTGAGCCTCCGAGCCCATGTGTCCTTAGCAGGGAGCAGGCCGGCCGCCAGGACCTGGGGTGGAGGTGGGAGCAGGCTGCACCCGGGCCCCTGCTCCCAGGCGCCTCTGACTTCCCGAGCGTCCCCGTGAAAGCACATCCTGCGTCTGAAGACACGAGTCTGGCTCGGCGTCTCCCGTCCCCGGGCGGTCACCACCACCGGCCCTGCCACCAGGCCGGCCACATGGCGCTGCTCTCACGCCTCCACACCAGCTGGGCCCGGGCCCAGGCAGCTCCTGGCACAGGCTGGACGGGTGCCGACGGCAAGACGGGCCGGCAGACCGCTCCCGGAAGGCCGCACGGTGCTGCCTACGGACGCCGGCTGGGTCTGGGCTGCGGGGGACGGCCCAGCTGCCCGGGTCCTGCCGTTCTGCAGAGCTGCTCCCTCCGGCGCACCCCGCCAAGTCAACCCCAGCGCCCTCCTGAGATCCCGCCCCCCCGGGGGCTGCCTCTGCCGCAGCAAAGCGGGCTATGGGGGGCAGGGTGACCCCAGTGTGGGCCCGCGGGGGGGCACCATTGGGGCAGCCAGGGGTCCCTCCTGCCCCACAGGCAGTGAGAGTGGAACCAGCCTCCTCCCTGCCCCTCCCCCAGACAGTCACCCGCGGGCGGGGGCTCCCCGTGTGTTAGCCATGTCACAGGGAGGGGCCCCTGGGTGAAACGGCCCTCGTGTCCTCCCCTGGGGACGGGCGCCTTGCAGCAAGAGGGGGTGAGGTGGCCGTGGGACTCGGTCAGCCTCACTCAGTTAAATATGTGCTCGCCTCATTTTCTGTTAAAATGCACTGATCTCCCTGGGCTCGGACACCCCCAGCCAAGGACCGTGGACACCCTCACTGCTGCCCACCCCGGGGGACGTCCCAGAAGCTGGTGTCCCTAGGAATGGGGGAGGCGCCGAGGGGATCACGGGCACAGCCTGGCCGGGCCAAGGCGGAAGCCAGGGGGTAACCCAGGACAAGGGGCACGGGAGCCCCTCTCCCGCCCTGGGCCGGGCGCCCGCCCTGGGGCTGCACACCCGCTGGTGCCACAGAGCCAGGGCCCGGCCTCGTGCCAGGAGCCACACCTCAGTGTCTGGCCAGCTCCGCCTGGGGCCAGCTCCGACGGGGGCACTGCCTGTGGCTTCTGCACTTTCCCAGACTCTGGCCCCTGGGCTTGTCCCAACCCTGCCCGTCCACCGGAGCTGGTGTTGGCGTGACGTGAGCAGCCGTGGCAAGCTCCTGTGGCCCGCAGGGCGAGACAGGAGGGAAGGGGAGGCCCTCTCAGCTGGGTGGGGCCAGTTCCTCACTTGGGGGTCCCCCAAGGGCTTCCTTGCAAAGAAGACAGTGTTCGCAGGGGCGAGAGGGGACGGGAACTCGCCAGGGAAGCCTGCACACCCCCCTCCTCCTGGAGCTCCAGCTCACAGTGAGGGGGGCAGCCGTGTCGCTGGTGGGTGTCCCCTGATAGGAGGTGACAGAAACGGCACCTCGCCTCTGCGACCCCCTCCCCAAACTCACAGCTCCCGTCTGACCCCCAGGAAAGCCTCGGACAGACCCAAACAGCAGGGCGTGCTCCGAGCACCGGGGCAGCCCTGGAGACCGTCACGGCCGACGAAAGCAGGAAAACCTGAGAAGGTGTCACGGAAGGAGCCTCAGGCGAGGCGGCAGCTGGACGCCGCACCGCGCGGGACCCTGGGGCCCTCAGCACGGAGCGGGGCAGGCCCAGATGAAGACCGGACTTTGGGTGGAAAGAACGGACCAGTACGGGCTGGTGGGCGCTGAGGTGCCTTCCACGGGCAGGCAGCAGGAGAGGCGGGCGGCTCTGTGGGCTGCTTGGGACGGTTTTTGCCATTTTTCTGCAAATCCAAAACTATCCTAAAATAAGAAATTGATTTAAAAATTCCCCTTCTGGGCCTCCCTGGTGGCTCAAGGGTTTTAAGACGCAGCCTGTGAAGTTGTCCGCGGCCTCTGCAGCACGAGTTTCATCCCCGGCTGGCCAGGGAGCTACCCACATGGCGCAGCAGACCTCTCCCGTCTCCCCGCTGCTCCCCTCAGCAGTGTGTTTCGTCAGTCTGCCTGTTCTGTTCCCCGCCCTGTCTGTGCTCAACCCTCTCACCCTCCTGCGCATCTGGCCTGTACCCCCCCAGTTCTTGTATAAATAAATAAATATATCTTTAAAAAATAGGCTCTGTTAGAGATTCCCGCCCCGTCTCACCCCCGCTGACCAGGGTGTGGGTCACAGAGCACCCTGGAAACTTGCTGACCTGCCCTCTAAACTCTGGGCTCCCCAGATGGCTGGACGATGACCCCAGGCCTGGGTTGCCAGAAGCCTCTGCCCCGGTCTGAGCCCAGTGGCCCCGCGGAGCTGAGCTGCCCTGAGCACCCCTGTCTCCAAAGGTGCATCCAGCCGGCCGGTGGGTGACTGCAGTCCAGCGGCAGCATTATTGGCAGGACTGACTGGTCACCCTACAAGTCCAAGACCCCTTGTGAAGGACGCACCCTGGGTGGCCTGGCCTAGAGGAAGCCCGGGTGCTCCTGGGGGTCGGCCTGGCCCCACCGCCCCGCAGCCCCCTGGGACCCCTGTCTTCTCCAGGGTCCCCCGCCTGTCCCTCCCACGGGTGACTGGGGCCTGGCAGGCCGTGGCGGGTTTCCTCTGTGCATGATGAATGCCCCTCATTTTCTCCCTGACAGTCCCACAGACAATACAAAGCAATAAAAAGCGAAATGACACGAAGTGTATCCCCAAAGAGCTGTAAAGGCCCAAGATGCGGCTGCATGTGCCGATCACATGAGATTCTTTGCCTCGAAACAAATTAGCCTCATTAACAAAGGCGTGTTCGAGTGAGGGGGTGGGGCCTGTGGGGTCTTGGCCGCAGGGGGGCCTCCATGCCGGGGTTCTGCAGGGCAGTAGGTGGGAACACTCCCGAGGCCCCCAGGCTGCTCCCAGGCCGCGCTGCAGCATTTTAGAGGCACAGGGAGATTTTCTCTTCTCCTGTCCATGAATCCTGTGATGATGGGCGGGACCTGCCCCCCGGGTGTTAAAAACCCAGCCCTGAGATTCTGGTAGTTGGCTTGGGGGGTTCCAGCTCCTGGCCTGCACTTCCCAAGGTCCTGGGCTGGGCTCACTGTGGTCAGGGCGCCCCATCCCACCCCCGCCTGGGCCCTTGGCGTTCCCTCTGCCTGGCCCTGGGGACAAAACACCACCTTCCTATTGGCTTCCAGAAACTTCTACTGCACCTCAGGAGCTCCGTGGAAGTGCTAAGAGCCCCGCCCAGGTTGTCTGCTCTGATTCCCGCCCCGTGGGTGTGTGGCCTGAGCCGGAAAGGGAGAAAGAGGTTGCACGTGGGATTCGAGCTGCTAAGGAAGCGGGGAGGCTGCCCGGCTCTCCCCCCGAGCCCCGAGTCTTCTCAGGGTGTTAGAGGCCCTCCTGAGCCAGGCTTGGCTGGGGCCGCTGTCTTTGGAGGTCGGGGAAGCTTCCAGAAGGTCCCCGGGAGCCGGAAAAGGCAAGGAAATGGGGAGCAGGGGCTGGATGCACGGACGGGGTGCTCCCCTGGTGCCCAGGCGCGTGCGGGGTCCCGGGACCCCGGGCCTGGCTCCCGCGGGGCTGTCAATCAGCGCACACGCGGGCCGCGAGCTAATCAGGTGAGCACTCGATTAATTAGGCAGCGTTTTTCCTGCACTTGATTTTCATTACAGTGAGTTTATTTTAGTTTCTCGTGGAGGAAAAACAGGTGCTCACATTCGGCTTCATCAGCTTCCTGTGGCTGTTTGATTCACATATTATTTTTAAAATGGGTTTATTTTGGGGGGCAAATGTGACCTGGAAAAACCCACTCCTGTTTACTCATCCGTGTTGCTGTTTCGTGGTTGTCTCTGGGCGCGGGGGGCAGCTCCGCCCGCGGGCCCTGCCTCCTCCCGGAACCGGGCTCCGCTCTCCTGCTCGGAAGCGGCCGCGCCGGGGCCCAGAGCCGCGCGGGCCCGTGGACGCAGGGGCTGCGGCCCTCCCGGGGGTCCTGGCCGTCCGGCCCAGCTGGTCCCCGGCCTGCGTGTCGGGAGCCCCGGGAAGCCCCGGCCGGCCGCGGGCAGGGTCCAGCTCACTGCGTGAACCGCATGGGGCGCCAGAACCGGCGCCCAGCGAAGGCCCCGCGGCCTCTGACTTTGCCCCCACGTGCTTGTAGGGTAAATAGAAAAGCATCAGGCTTTCCTGCCCTCCCGCCCTCAGGACGGATGATGGAGCCTGCGCTCCTAAGCGCTTGCCTGACGGCGGCACCTGGCGTGGGCGCGGGCCTAGGGAGATGGGATTCACCTGGGCTGAGACTGGGCTTTTAGGGGCGGCGTCACGGGGACACCTGCAGAGTAGAGCAGAGAAGCAGAGAGAGCAAGAGAGCAGCAGAGAACCCCGGAGAAGGCCGGGGGCCCCAGAGAGAGTGAAGACTTGCTGGGGGCTGGGAGCCTGCCAGCCTCCAGGCCCCCCGGCACCCCTGCCTGCCGTGTACCTGGTCGATCCCAATAAAAGCCTGAGAAGCCACCGAGGGCTCCAGGACTCGCTCCTCCTTCGCCCCGTCTGCTCGGGTCACAGAGAACCTGCCCTGTCCCTTCCCGCCGCTGCAGTCCTGATGGCCAAGGGCGACTCACCCCTTCCCTTCCGGCCCCAGGGGCCGCCCTGCGCCCCTTCTCCCGCAGACGCCCCTCCCCGCGTCCCAGCCGCCCGCCCAGCCCCATCTGTGCCGAGAAGGGCCGCACCCCGGCTTATGGACTTTCTCTGCCGGTTCCCATGGAAACCCGAATATGTGAAGATATTTTTTAACTTATCTGCCCAAGATTTCGGGTCAGCCTCACGGTTTGGGAAAGCTTGCTTTCAGAAAGATTTTCAGGGACTCAGCTCCCCCCTCACCCCCGGCCCCTCTCGATCCCTGTCAGAAGAGCGGGGCCGAGTGGGGGGACAGGGCTGAGTCGGGGGGAGCAGGGTGAAGTAGGGGAACTCGGCTGAGTCCGGGCAGCCTTTGAGGCTCCCCTCCCTTCCCTGGGGGGGGGTGGGTCACATCACCTGTACCTGGTCCAGGAGACCCCGGGCGTTGCTGGGGAAGACAAAGGGCAGGAATGGGGTCTTTGCCTCTGCGGGGCTCCCTTCCCAGCTCGCGGAGCGGTGCGGGGTCTGGGCCTCACTTCTGCTGCTCCCCCGCCACGGCCCCACGAGCCTGGTCTCATCCCGCAGCCCGGCCTGGGTTACGGTGCCTGAGGCCCCTTAGTCGTCCCGTTCCCCAGAGAATTGGCCTCGATGGCACAACCCCCTGGCTGTGGGGGGTCCCCCCTCTCTGGGGCTGACTGACAGGGGATGGGGCAGATCCTGATCAGGGCGAGGCCAGGGCTCACGGACCCCTTCCTGCCAGCTCTTCCCACCTGTCACTCCCTCCGACACCACCCGCTCCCCGCACCTGCCTCAGGCACCCTCCATGGCCCTGGGCCGATGGGGTGCCGTCCCACCCCGCACCTGTGCCGTGGCCTTGCCTGGAAGCAGGGTCTGCGCAGGGGGCCCCCGATGCTGGATCCAGAGTGCCCGCCCCTCCTGGCCTGCTGGCGACGCCTCTGGCCTTTCTCCAGGAGCCTTGACCCACCGACCCTGCCCTCGCCCTGCCCAGCCTCGCCCCGCTGCACCGGGTCCTGCTGTCAGCCAGCGAGGCCCACCCTCCGCGGCGCCTCAGCCGGCCCTGCCCTGCCTACACCCCGCTGTGGCCGGGCTTCGGGGGGCCAGTCGCTCCCTGTATTGCAAAGGGCTGGAATAAGTCTTGTTGCTTTAACAAGTGCCCACATCATTTTTTCTTTAATACCCTGTGAAAAGGGGAAATTCAGACACGCGCAGAGGTCAGCCTTCAGCCCAGGTGCCGGGAGAGCGGAGGTTGGCCGGGGGTCTCCCTCTAGGAGAAGGGCTGCCTGCTTGCCAGATGAAGCCAGCTGGGCCTGGGTGAGCCGGCTGGGGTCAGCCCTGGGGTCTGGCCTCGGGGTGTGGCGGCGTGGGGTCTGGGGTGGGGGTTGCTGCTGGGGAGGAGGGTCTGGTGCGGTGGGTCCTCCAGCCCCTTCACACCTGCCTGTGTCTGCGTGAAGGCCACGTGGGCCTGGGCCGCGGCCGCCGGGGAGCGTGCTCGGAGGGGTGTCATGTTGTGATCTAAGCCGACTGATGGCAAATGTCAGTTTTATTAACATTCTTCCGTCAGGTGAACATTTTATGTCTACGAGGATGAGTTACAGAGGAGCCACTGGTGGCGTCGGCTCAGATGACGGAGCCCTTTCCGTGGGCTTCCCCGTTCCGCCGTCCCTGCATTTTCATCCTGCGTGGGGGTGTCCACGGAACAGGCCATCCGACCTCGGCCAGCCCAGGCTGGGTGCCAGGCTGTGCGGGCCGGGCGCCCGGGTCTCCACAGGCGCTCAGGAACTGGCTCAGGAGCCAGGGGCCAGCACCCGCCCCCTCCCGCGGCCCACCTCCCCAGGAAAGCGTCCTCTGGTGAGAAGCCCACATGGGCTCTGAGTGGGCCGGGGTGGGGTCTGTCTCTGTCAGGTGGGGGTGGGTCCTGAGCAGGACCTGGGGCGTCCCCAGGAGGGGGCACTCTGGGCTCCAGGGTGGCATCTGGCTCTCTCCCGGGAGCAGCTGCCTGGATGAAGGTGACACCGGCAGTGAGGGTGTCCTGTCACAGTCCTGAGGACCGTGAGAAAACCAGCCCTTTGGCGGAAGACGCGGCCGAGAGACAGGCTCAGATGTGTCAGACGTCCCTGCCTGGCAGCCAAGTGGCCGGACAGCTTCCTCCCGCGAAGCCTCAGCGTGGTGCTGCTGGCGGTCTGCGGGGCTCGGGGACAGCGGCAATAATTGGGGCACGTGCACATTTCTCAGGCTGGAAAATTTATGGAGTGTCACACACTATAAAGAAACTGTCACTTGGCGGCATATGTGTTGGATGTTGGCAGGACAGAATGATCGGGAAGCCGGCGTGGAAACAGCCCGTTGCTGGCTCTCTTCCTGGCGTGCTCTGGGGAAGGCGCACCCCCCAGGGCCAGCCTCGCGCCTGCACGCCGCAGTCGCCACCCTGCCAGCTCGCACCGTGTGCGGCGCACCCTCCTGTCAGCTCCACCCACTCCCCAAGCTCCTGCGGGTGGGCGGGCGGGTGGACTCGGCCAGAGACGGGGAGGCCACTGGCTTCTTCTGTCCAAGGGAGGATGGGCCGGAGGGCAGGCGGCGGCGGGGTGCTTCCCCCCACTACTTATGCTCCTGCTGTGTCTCTCTCTCGACGAGTCTTCTGCAGAGAGCGGCTCACACCCATCATAAAAGATGTTCTCTGAACACAGGCTGTGTGTTTGAAAGGTGGGGTGCTGGGAGAACCGGGGAGTCATGTGGGGCGTCAGGCTCTGCCTCAGGCCTGCCCAGGGAGAGCACCAGGGAGGCGGCAGGGCTGGCTGATTGGATCTGGCTGCAGTGGCACCCCCTGAAGTGGCTCCCCGAGTCGGTGGCAGTGGCGCCCACAACCCTTTTGGTCGCCTGGCCACGGCCCGTGACTTGCTTTGGCAACAGCTGTCCTGGGACAGGACCTGGCAGGGCCTGGACATGCCCTCTCCCCAGGGCTGCCAGCCCCGCGGGTGAAACGGGAGGTCAGGGCCTGCCAGGACCCGCCCACGGGGGAGCCAGCCCTCTCGGCCTGTCCAGCCGGGCCAGCTGGCCTGAGGCAAGTCGGAGCACAGTAGGCGCTTGGCGCTGGCTGGTCAGGGAGCATGGGGCGTCATACCCCAGCTTAGTGACGCATTTTCTTTGATTTTCGCAGAAACGAGGGAGGCCTTCGGGATGCGTGGCGGCCAGGGCGTCTGCCTGCGGCCATGGCTGTGGGAAGGCAGGTCACACTGAGGACCGGCAGGCGCAGGGGCCCGAGTGGTCTCCAGGGTCTCGACACTTTGGCTCAGACTCTCAGTTTAGGTGAAAAAGGCCCCTTTGTGAGCTGTGAGGGAGGGCGGGCTGTGTGAGGGGCCTGCTGGGGTGTCCCGGGCTCCCTGCTTGCTGCCAGCCCCCTGGCACAGGTTGGGGGGTGTCCTTGGTCCAGCAGCTCGCTTGGGGTGCCGGGTCATCTCCTGCCTCTTCTTGCAGGCCCCCCGGTCTCCCTCTGCACTGCCCTGGGGGTGGTCTCTGTGGCCTCAGGATGGCGGGACAGCCCCCGCAGGTCGCACCCCTGAGCCACGGGAGAGGTTCGGCCCCCCAACATGGAGCAAATTTATGGGAAAGTTCTCATCCAGGAAAAGGCAACTGTTTTCTGGCCTTTGCCAGGGTAAGAAATCACAGACAAGGCGCCATAACGCAGAGCAGATGAAGTGTGACCTATCTGGAGTCTGGGACCCTTCAGCACCCACTCCCCGGGATCTCCTTCCTCCAGCGCAGAGGGGCCGTTGGTCAGCCCCCCTGAGCGCCGTCAGGCCCGCCGCCCTGGGCTTTGGAGAAGTGCGGGCTGCATGAGGAGGCCGAGCGGGAAGAGAAAGGAGCCCCGCGCCTTCCTGCCCACCAAGGAGGCCGGGCTGGGGCTGCTGTTACACGGGGTGGACACAGGGAGTTGGGAGACCCCTTGTCCTGAAAACACCCCGACAATACAGGCGCAGCCGGCTGGCTCGTCCGTGTCACCTCCCAGAACAGACGTGGACAGAAGAAGCTGGCAGGAGGGCCCGGGGGTGCGGACGGCAGGCGCCCGAGCTTCTGGCCCACAAAGAGCCTCACTGAGTTTGGTTTGAGTTTGTTTCTCCTTCAAAATAAATTTGTTCTGCTTTAAGAAGAGGCACCCGGGTAAGTCCAGCCTTTTCTGGAAATATT
>NW_023605305.1:115575-142360 GCF_014898055.3 Talpa occidentalis
GCCAATGCTGACTCCTGGGCCCTTTAAACCAGCCACACACCCACGTCAGCCTCCTGAGCTCTGACGCTGAACACCTCCACCTAGGTCTCCAGTCTCATGGTCCCCCCACCTCCACCTCCCAGACTTCGCTTATGCTCCTCTCCCGCTTGCTTCTCCTAACTCAGCCTCATCTGTCAGACTTTGAGAAGTTTCCCTGGGGCTCCAAGACAGTTAGGAAACTGGATTCCCCCACCACCCACCCCACCCTCAGCGTCTTACTCAGGGAGCCTCTTACCTGAATCTTGTAGTTGAAGAACTGGGCTGAGCGCTTGAAGCGTCGGAAGCCCTCGGTCTCCTGCGTGGCCACCGTGAGGACTAAAAGGTTGTCTAGGGACAGAGAAGGGCGGTGGGGTGGGGGGCAGTGAGGGGACAGGAATGGAGGATGCAGGCAGGAGTGAGCCACAGCTTCAAGTCAACCCACTATAGGCAACCAACCTAAGAAGGCTCAGCTGGTTGCTACAGAGCAGGGACGTGGCTCTCCCCTCCCCTCCCCAGGGCTCCAGCTACCTGGTACCTGACTGCCACGGAAGGAAGCCACTGGAACAGAGGCGTCTGCACCTGGCATGTGGGACTGGGTCTCTGGGGCTATTAGGTGGCCCGACCTCCATAGAGACAGGAATAGAGGGAGGATGTGCCCCAAATGCTGAGCTCCAGCAGGGCCTCTTCTGGCCAATGCTGGACATTAACCCCAGGGACAGGCACAGGCTGATCTATCCCAACAGTCTCCCTTGCTGAGCCCTGGTTTCTTCCAACTCCGTGAGAACCAATGAGAATCGGGCAGGAATGGGAGCCAACCCGAAATCCTGACCTTTGGCCAGAGCAGCTGTACAACTTTTTAGCAAGGGACCTCTCTTGGGCTGTGCGGTGTGGGTTCACCTCTGCAAGAGAACTTGCTGGAAACAGCAACCCCAGACAACATTTCTGGAAGGCCGGGGACAGGCGCTCCCAGACCAGATTTTGAGGCTGTGTTCTCTAGAAGGGAAGGCTCTGTTGCTGGACCACCTCATCAGAATCCCAGCTCTGCTCCTTACCAGCTGAGTGATCTGAACCAAGTCCCTGCTCTCTCTGAGCTTCGGCTTCCCCTTGTAAAATAGGGAGACAAGAACCTACCTCCTGGGGCTGCCGGATGAATTAAATGATCGGGTGTGTAAATCATAGCTGGGGCGCTGGCACACACTAGTGCTATTACTAGTGCTGACTAGTGAGAAGCAAGCTCCTCGCTGTGGCATTCGAGACCCTACCCTCCATAGGCCCAGGCGCCCTCTCACCCTCTCTGTGAGTGGACCCTCCTCCAGCTGGGGGTCTGGCCTAGCCAGGGGTCTGGCCCTCTTACCACAGCTCCTTCTCTCTAATTTTTCTGCGGGGCCCCAGGCTCAGTGACAGTGATCCCTCCCTCGGCCACCACCTCTGCGAAGACTTCTCAGGTTTCTCCTGACCCCGCCTCATCTTTGTTTTCTGGGTGAGCCTTAGTTTCCAGGGGATTGGTGAGCAGACCCACTAGGTAGCCAGGCCAGCAGGTAAGGCCCTCCCACATCCCCACCCCAGGCAGTGGGGCAGAGCTAGAAGAACAAAGGGGTCTGGCTGGGCAGAACCAGCTGAGCTGAGGGCAGGGGCAGCTGCTGGCTCCAGAGCTGGGGGCTGGCGCCAAGGCAGCTGGGCAGGGATTGGTAGGAATCCGCTCCTGGGGCAGAAGCAAGTGGATTCACTGGGCAGGTGTGGAGAGGGGAGGCCCTACCACCATGCCCTCAGTCCAGGAAGGAGGACTGCTGTGCACACTTGGGGAAAGGCCCCCAACTCCTGCCACCACGGTTCAATTTCCCCTGGAAGCCACCAGCCCCGAGATCCTCTTGGAGCTGCTGGGACAGGAGTGTCACATTTCTCTGGCAGAAAAAGCCAGTGAGTGCAGCGTGTCTGTAAGATTCTGGATTCTCCATTAAGCCAGGCAGCGGGGGAGAGGGGCGTGCTGAGTCTGAGACTCTGTTCTCCAGCTCCTGCTTCCAGAGGAACAGCACAGGATGGTAACCTTGCGTGAACTCTTCCACACCCAGAGTCACCCAGAGTTGGTGCTAAGCACTTCACACATACTAACCTCCCGCTTGACAGTTCAAACAAGGCTCAGAGATGGGGAGAAACTTGCCCACGGGCACCAGACACCTGGACAGGAGCCCCTGCTCCTCACCTCTGCACACACTGCCCAGGCCTGGGACAGTGGCCAGACCGTCGGTATGTCCAGCCATCTAAGGAAGTTGTCCAGCTGAGGTGGTGACGAGGCCCGGTCCCCCACCCCTCCTCATCCTGTTTGGCCAGTCTTGTTTTCCTGGTTGCTACCAGGTGTCCGCACTGGGCTGCCCCAAAAGCCTGTGATCCGTGGGCCACACAGGGCTGCCTCCCTCGCCAAGGACCGCACAGGATCCCCTACCTGCCTGCATCTCAGCATCACCAGGGAGGATACAAAAGCCAGATTCCTGGATCCCAGGATCAGATCTGAGATGGGCCCGGGAATCTGGATTTCCCATCCCTACTGACTTTTGATGTCAGCCACAATCGGAAAGCTTTGGTCCAGCCCATTCCCGGGTCCTCGGACTCTGGGCTCTGGGCAGGGACCTGGAAGATGGCTGGAGGGTAAATGAAGTTATTGGGCTTTTCCTGCCCTCCTGCCATTAGCATCTATGACCAGCTCCTGTAGTCTCACACGCACACGTGTAATCATGGACACCTGGGCCTAGGGGACACGGGCACGCGCATATGTTAACTGGGACACTTGCGGCTAGGGGCTATGTGGGAGAGGCCGGACTAGGAGAGAGGAGGCAGCCACAGAAATACTGAGCAAGAGCTGGCCCATCCCCTGATTCAGCATTAAAGACCTGCAAAAATCCACCAAAGGCTCCAAAGTTACCTTTCATCTGTGACAGCTGACAATGAACCTACCCAGCCTGGATGGTTGCAAAACAATGGGTCATCGCAAAGAACGCAAGGCTTCTTCCCCTCTATGTCACTACCACAGAGGTTGGCATCACCTCTTGACACCCCCATGAAAGCAGTGAACCCAGCCAGCACCCCATTCCCTTGTGCTGCTTGCAAAACTTACTCCTTTCCCTAAAGTGCCACCAAGCCACCTCCTCCAGGAAGCCCTCCTTAATCACACTCCCTTATATGATCAGTCCTGGTCTGTGCAATCTCGGTTTGCCCAGCAGGTGCAGTCCCAGTGCACACCTGCTCCTTCTCCCTTTACCAGGCCTGGCCCACACCTTGATAACAGCAACTTGACATGAGGCCCAAGCCTGGGGACCTGCCACCTCTTGTCCATCAATTACCTACTTACTATCTACTAGGAGCTTCACCTGGATTACTTTGCCAGCACCCTGAATCCCACACTCTCTACAGGGGTTGCCTCCTGTCCTCTCTGCCCCCTCCCATCACCTGCTGGGGGTCAGGGCACCTGCTGTCTCGTATCAATTTGGTCTTTCCAACTGACCTCCTTGGGCTTCATCGTGGGAAGCTGGAGTTTCTCTCCTGGGATGGTCTGGGTGGAGGAAGCCTACATCAGCAGAGGCAGGTGAAAGAGAAGTCCAGGAGGAAAAGGCTATGATAGGGTTCCTGGGGGCGAGTGGACACAGGCCACAGGCCCTTTGCACATACTACCAGACTAGCACCTCCTTCACTGGAGTTTTTCACCCATCTGACTACCCTGCTGTGATACTTCCAAAAGCAGACAGCACTGACAATGCCCCAACTGGCCAGGCATTGAGCTGAACCCGCCACAGGCCTCATCCATGGGCTCCTATAAGAACTCTAGGGGTGAGGCACTAGGGCCCCACTTTCGCAGGCTAGAAGACCATGCCTCTCAGAGATTAAGCTCCACTGGCTTTAATACCAAGCTTTGGTTGGATAAAACCTGACACAAAGGAAGTACTCAAGAAAAGGGGGTTCCCCTGGTCCAAGGGACTGCTAACTACTCTCTCACCCTCTCTGGTTCCAGTTTCTCTAGGAGGGTGGTTCTAAGGGAATAGGGTGTCATATAGCCTCTTGGGGCTCTGCTTTTTGGGGGTTACCCACAGTGTATGCTCTCCTTGGGGCTCACAGATGCTCCCTGGGCAGGCGTGGAGATGACCCACACTGGGAGGACTGGGGAGAAGAATAGCACCCACTCAGGACAGTGGGGCACACTCTGAAACCCAACCTCCCTGGCGGATGAAGGAGGAGCAGTAGACCTGGAGTCCAGGACAGCCCTGGGCAGTCACTGCACCTTTCTGGGCCTCAGTTTCCTCATGTGCAACCTGAAGACAGTAAGACCCATCTGGCAGGGGGACGGCAGACACAAAAAACAGCTCTGCAATGTGCGTCACCCCTGCACCCCTATTCTGCAGCAGCAGGGGCCCTCATCCCCAAGGCTGAGAAGGCCAGTGGCTCCCTCCTGGGCTCTGGAACCACATTCACCCGGGAGTCAATCCTGGTTCCAAGGTCCACAAACTCCGCGGTCTTGGACACACACTCTGGGGCCTCAGTTTGTCAAGCTGGAGAAGGGGGGAATGGAAGGATGCCCATGGGGGGTGGATCGGCCTGGGGGTGCCGGCCCAGAGGAAGCGCTCCGTGAATAGCCCCCACTGTCACCACGACCAGCCGGTTACTGACGGAGCCTCCCGGGCTGACCGCTTCAGCTTCCCGGCCTCCCGGCTGCCCCGAGGGGAAGTGATTTCTCAAGGCGCCGGCGAGTCGGCGGACAGTGGGGAACCCCATGTCCCCAGCGGGCCCGGGCCTCCGGGACAGCAGGTCTGCGGAGGCGGCCCCGGCACGGCCCCCCCCCCCCCCGCCGCCCCGCCCCCGCCCGCCCGGCCCCCCCGCCCCCCGCCGCCCGCGCCCACCCTCCGGCTCCGCGTCGCCCGCGGCCGCGGCCAGCAGCAGCCCCCCAGCGCGGCCAGGACCAGCGGGGCCCGCATGGCCGGGTCTGCGGTGTCCGGCGGCTCCGCGGCGCTCGCAGGCTGGAAACTTCGCGACGGGGCCGGCGGTCCCGCTGCCACGCACGGGGCCCGCCCCGGGGCGGGATCGCGCGCTCCATCCCGCCCCCCGCGCGCCGGGGCCTCTCCCGGGCCCGCCCCGGGTCCTACCGCGGGTCCTGCCCCGGGTCCTGCCTCGGGTCCTGCCCCGGGTCCTGCCCCAGGTCCTGCCCCGGGTCCTGCCCCGGGTCCTGCCGCCTTCTCCGGGGCCTTCCCTGGCGCGGGGGTAGCTGGAAGCCACGGGGACGCAGCGGCGCCCCTACCCCGGATTCCACGCCGAGCCTTAATGGTGTCGATAACCCCGAGCCTCAGTTTCCTCACCTGAGACTTGGGGATTCCCACGGCGGCGTCTGCTTGGGCCTCGCCCGAGTGAATGTTACCTGTTACCTGGAGGCGCTGCCAGCACCGGTGACGAGTCCTCAGCAAGAGTCAGCTCTAGCATCTCGCTGGCCCCCACAAACCTAGGGCTGCCAGGATCGGAGCCCAGGGTGGGCAGCGCTGTGCGCAGAGGCGTCCACACCCGCTCAGACAGTCCTGGAGGCCGCAAATGCAGAGAGCACCTCACCGCCACAGCCCCCACCCCACGCCCCGACCCCCACCCGCACACACCCCACACACCCAGCTAAGTACCGAATCTACCTTCATGGAGGCAAAGAGAACGTCTGAAGCAAAGGAGGTTTTGCTCCTGTGATTTCATTGTTAAATCTACGCATAAATAAATGAATAAAATTGGTGAGGGCCCCTTCACCCAAGGGAGCCTTCCCCCAGCCCAATAGACAAGTGAAGGGTGTCTAGAGCCAGAGCTCCTGGGCCAGCTGCCAGCTAGAGCATCCCTCTGGGGTGGGGCAGGGGAGAACCCCCTCCCTTCCCGAGGTAGAACAAGGAGCCCCCTTCCAGCAGATTGGGTGGCAGAATAGTAGGTGATGAAAGCAGCCTGGGTGCTCCCCACTCCAAGGGTCAAAGGGCAGAGGGAAGAGGGATGTCATGGATGTGAAGGAATAACAGCAAGCAACAAGGAGGAGCTGGGAGGTGGGGCGGGGGAAGGTGGGAGAAGAGAACTCAACAGGTAAGACTTCTCAGGCAAGGGAAGCAGCCTTCCCCAGTGTGGTCAGGTGTGGAGTCTGACCCCGCTCAGTGAACAGTGAGTATAGAAACAGTGCACTAGGTCAATGTCAAGAGAGAATGACAGCCATGTGATTCCATTACTATTATATATTTTATATATTCATCATATTCTTTTATTTCCTGGTTGGTTTTTTATCTTCTTTTTTTTAAAAAAGATTTATTTATTTATACAAGAACCGGGGTACAGGCCAGATTCACGGGAGGGTGAGAGGATTCATCAGAGACAGAGTGGGGAACAGAACAGGCAGACTGACGAAATACACTGCTGAGGGGAGCAGCGGGTGAGACAGGAGAGATCTGCCCTGCCATGTGGGATTCTCGCTGGCCAGCAGGTATCAAACCCGCACTGCAGAGGCTGCGGACAGCTTCACAGTGCTGCTGCACTCAACCGCCTGGGCCACCAGGGAGGCCCTGTTTTTTTATCTTCTTAATTCTTTCATTGTTTCAAAATTATTTTTTACAATGAATATATCTATATGTACAAACTAAAGCCAACACATTGTTTCTAGAAGCTCCAGAACCTGGGAGATGTACAGAGACTCACTTCACAGATGGTATGTTGAGACCCAGAGGGACTGGGCAAGTGAAGGGAAGAAGCACAGTCCAGGGTGTCTCCCTCCCAGCTGGGACCCAGGGCAGCAGTGTCTCCTGCTGAGAACAGGACTTGGTGCCAGAATCCACCGGATGTTTTTATATTCTGGAGAATGCAGGCTGAAATTCCAGATCCTTCAAGGAGGAAATGGAGGAATGGAGCAGAGCAGAGCAGAGAATGAGTGGTTTTGGCTGGCTCAATTTTCAAAGCTCTGTCTCATTCTGCAAATCTGGCAGTACCCCCAACATTTTGGAAAGGAGACTCAGAGAAGTAAAGCAACCTGCCGGTAGACTCACAGCTGCTGTGAGGCAGGCAGTAAGGGAGGGATGCTGGAACCAGGCTCTAACTCTGCATTTGCTCTTACCCAAGGAGAAGCTCAATGGTGATGTACTACGGACAGAAAAAAAATCTCAGGCAGGGGGGTCCCTTGACCTGAATACCCCAGGTTATTGTAAATCAGGTGGGAGAACCAGTGTCAGAGGCTGCTGGCCTCCTCTAAAGAAAGGATTTACCCTGAAGAAGCCCCCCCTCCAACCCTTTGGTATCTATATCCTCTTCCCTTCACTAAATTGCTGGAACTTAAACTTGATCCAAACTTCATCCAAAAGGAGGGCCTGTCTCTTTAACCAGTGGTGGCTGCCACCCAGATGTTACTCCTGGTACGTGCTGCACATGTTGTGGACAGTTAAAGGCACAGGACTCCACTTTCTTTCTTTTTTTTTTTTAAAGATTTATTTATTTATACAAGAACCAGGGTATAGGCCAGATGTGCAGGAGGGTGAGAGGATTCATCAAAGACAGTGCGGGGAACAGAACAGGCAGACTGACTGAAATACACTGCTGAGGGGAGCAGCAGGAGAGACAGGAGAGGTCTGCTGCACTATGTGGGTGTCTCCCCTGCTGGCTGGGATCGAACCTGCAATGCAGAGGCTGTGGACAGCTTCACAGCACTGTACTCAACAGCCTGCGCCACCAGGGAGGCCCAGGACTCTGCTTTCTTGGGAAGACACCTGAAGAAGAGGGGGCTGGGAGAGCAGCCACCCAGTGCCCTCAGGGGCTTAAACACTTAGCTATCTCCTTTCACCTTTTTCCTTTCTGGGTCGAAGGAAGAGGGAGGTTTCAGAGAACAGCCACACCCTGGGCGACTGCAGCCTGCTCCTCAACTCCCTCGCCTTCACCCCGCACTTAGCCTCCCTAATCATCATCATCATCAGAAGAAGAACAATAACAACAGAATTTTCAGACTGTTCCCTTAAGTGAAAAAAGTCATGTATGGTAAATGCCACAATTGATGTGAAAAGAAAAATAGAGACAAGAGTCTACATGTCTGTAAGTTGATAGAATTTCCGAAAGAGTATCCAAAGGGCAGACAGTGGTAGTACGTGTGGAGAGGAATAGATTGATTAATGAGTGGTTATTTTCTGCCAGGCAACATCCTAAGTGCCTCTCATGCTTGTCTAATTTAAGCCTCAGGGCAATCGACTCTGTCTCATGATCCCCCCTTTTTTTTTAAAGATTTATTTATACAAGAACTGGGGTACAAGCCAGAGGAGCAGGAGGGTGAGAGGATTCACCAGAGACAGAGTGGGGAGCAGAACAGGCAGACAGACGAAATACACTGCTGAGGGGAGCAGCAGACGAGACAGGAGAGGTCTGCGGCACCATGTGGGTATCTCCCTGGCCAGCCAGGAATCGAACCTGCAATGCAGAGGCTGCAGACAGCTTCACAGTGCTGCACTCAACCTGCTGCGCCTCCAGGGAGGTCCACGATCCCCTTTTTATGGATGGGGAAGCTGAGGCTCAGGGAAGTGAGTTGACTTGCTAGCACCCTTGCTAGCAAGGCCAAGAGTCAAAATCCTGGCAAACTGAGGCCAGATTCTCTTAGTCTTGACCCGCTGGCTTTGTTGTGGCCACGTTGCTGACCATTGGCTGTGAGTCCCCTCCCATGGGGTGCAGGCGGGTGAGAGTGGCAGGAAGTTAAGGGCATGAATAATGAGCGGCCCTTTGACCTATGGTTCTGCTTCCAGGAATTGCTCCCCCAGGAAACTCACACAAGTGGGCCAAGATGTAAGGCTATTACAGGGCAGTCTGTACTGACGAAAATAATTATGTACGTTTGCGTTTACTGCCACTTAGTGTGTGTCAGACACTTGGTTGGCTTGACCAACCAGCATTAAGTTTTATCTCCAAAACATGGGTGGCATGTTCAGGGGCACCCACATTCTCAGATGGGATCGAGTCTCCTCTTGTCCTTTGCTCTGCCTTCACTGTGTGTCCCTGGCACTTCTGCCTCCCCAGGGGTTTGGATGGCGCCTGCATCTCTAATTGTAGGTCATGGACTCCTGCTGTCCACAAACACATTCTGTGGGACTTGTGAACTCCCAGGGGGAGTCTGGGACTTTGTGCTTAAGTCTTGACAATAACCTAAGGATAAAAAGAAGTAATCCTCCCGTAGGGTCACCTGCACAGGCACTGGCCCTGGAACTGCGCAGACGCATCTGTGTCTGCTCACGAGAAGCCACCTCATATGATGGCGAAATTCTCAGCCGGGAAGCATTCTTTGGCTTTGGAATGTCTTGAAACCAAAGCAGAAACAAATACCCCATTGTCCACCCCTGTCGTCGCGTTGAGTTTTTCCAGATACAAAGCAAAATCTCTCTTTTGCATTGATGATTCACAATAAAAAGGCATTTCAGAAGCATGCACCTTCAGTGTCTTATGTTATTTAATAAGCTAAAACTCAGAGCTGGTGGCATCAGGAGGACTTGGTGTGGCATCAGGATGCTGCCAGGAAGACCTGCAAGCATTGGACAGCGTTTCCTAGGCAGCCAGGTTTCCAGCTTTCTTCTGCTTTGTTTCTCTTTTTTTGTTCTTTTCTTTCCTTCTCTTGCCTTCCTTCTCCTCCTTCCCTTTCCGCAGCACTTTTCCGTAGTAAGTGTTCTGCAGTAAGGAGAACGCTTTTTACTGAAACAAAAGTATTTTTTAGCTATTTTTTAAGGTTTATTTTATATATTTTTTTACTCATTTTTCATTTTTGCAACAATGTATGCATTTTCATCTTAGTTATAGTCCCCATACAATTCCCACCCCCCTTATTTTGACCCTAATCCCTTCTCCCCTCCCCTACTGTGTCTCTGGTTTATAGTTGCTTGTTGATTTTGATTTTGATTTTATTATAATAGTCTTTTACCTGGTCCCTTATTTAGATTTTCTAAATTCCTGCTATGAGTGAGACCATCTGGTGTTTTTCTTTTTCTTCCTGGCTTATTTCGCTGAGCATGATCCCTTCCAGCGCCATCCATGTTGCTGCAAATTGCATGTTGAAACAAAAGTATTTTTATTATCACTTTTCTTTTTAATTTGTAGGTCTGTTGAATCCATCGGTCGCAACCAGAGCCCAGTCCGTGCTCAATTTGGCCGACTCCGGGTGCTTTCATTACAAGTGGGCTCCACGCCGCCCCTGCAGCCCATAGGGCGCCCCGGCTTGGACTTGTCTCTCCCCGCCGGAGCGGGTGGCCCCGCCCACAGCGGCTGCCGGCCCCAGCGCCGCGCCCCGCCCACCGCCCCGCCCCGCCCACCGCCCCGCCCCCTCCCGCCCAAATGTCGCAAAAGACGCGGCGGCGCTTGACGGCCGACGTCGTGTGACGGCCGGAGGCCAGCGACAGGGAGGAGGAAGCGGCGCAGCGGCTGCCGCGGCGGCGGGGACGCGGGCCGGGTGGGCGCGGCGGTGCGGGCCCGGGAGTGAGGCGCGGGCGGCCGGGCCGGTGGGCTGGGCGCGGGCCCGGCGGCCACCCCCGCGCCACGCCCGCGCCCGGCGGCCCGATGTGGCTGCAGCAGCGGCTGAAGGGGCTGCCGGGGCTGCTGTCGAGCAGCTGGGCCCGCCGCCTGCTCGCCCTGCTCGGCCTCCTGCTGCTGCTGCTGTGGCTCGGCGGCTCCGGCGCGCGGCGTGCGGCGGGCGGCCTGCACCTGCTGCCCTGGGCCCGCGGCCCGCCGGGCGCCGCGGAGCCCTCCGCCTGCCTGGAGGCGGCCACCCGCGCCTGGCGCGGCCTGCGGGAGCGCGGCGAGGCGGTGCCGCTGGGCCCCGGCGTGCCCGCGCTGGTGGCGAACGGCTTCCTCGCCCTGGACGTGGCCGCCAACCAGCTGTGGGTGACCCCGGGGCGCGGGAGCCCGCGGTCGCGCCGGACTTCGTGCCTTTCGTGCAGCTGCGGCCGCTGAGCGCGCTTTCCGAGGCGGGGGAGTCGGTGCTGCTGCCGCGGGAAGGGCTGCTGCGCCGCGTGCGCTGCCTGCAACTCGGGACCCCGGGGTCGGGCCCGGCGGCCGCCATCCCCGGGCCCGCCTCGGCCTCGGGCCTTGCCACGGGCTCCGGCCGCGACTGCGTGCTGCTGCAGGAGGACTTTCTGGCGCACCGGGGCCGACCCCACGTCTATCTGCAGCGCATCCAGCTCAACAACCCCACCGAGCGCGTGGCCGCGCTGCAGACTGTGGGGCCCACTGCCGGCCCGGTCCCCCGCGCCTTCACCAGCACCCTGGAGAAAGTCGGGGACCATCAGTTCCTCCTCTACTCCGGCCGGTCTCCGCCTCTTTCCACGGGCCTGGTGCACCTGGTGGTGGTGGCAGCCAAGAAGCTGGTGAACCGGCTCCAGGTGGCTCCCAAGACCCAGCTGGACGAGACAGTGCTGTGGGTGGTGCATGTCTCCGGCCCAGTGAACCCCCAGGTGCTCAAAAGCAAAGCGGCCAAGGAGCTCAAGGCCCTCCAGGACTCTGCCCGGAAGGAAATGCTGGAGCTCTTGGAGATGCCGGCGGCTGAGCTGCTTCAGGACCACCAGCGCCTCTGGGCTCAGCTCTTCAGCCCAGGTGAGGCCTGGTGTTCTTGGTCCACAAGCCACCCCTTGCACCAGGTGACCATGGTTCCCCCTGGAGAATCCCCTTCAAAGTCTCCAGGGGTGGGCCTGAAAGAGGATGGTGGGGTGGTGCAAACTTTGATGTGGAGTGGCAACCCTTAGAGTCATCTCTGTGTCCTTGGATCGGTGTCCTCAGCTCTCCAGGCTTGTTTCAGTGATGACAGTTGCACGCGCTGCAGAGGGCTTCGTGAAATCCTACTCAAAGAGCCAGCGTCCAGGGTAGGGCTTATTTGTTCTTGTAGGTGAGGCCTGATTTGAGCAGAGTGGTTTTAAGGGAGTTCATAAAGCAGAATCCAGCAGGCAGTGTGGGGATCCCTGGATTCTTCCAGCAGTTCCCCCCGGTCTGGTGGTGGCCCTGCCAGGCAGAGGGGTGCCCTGGCTGAAGTGGCCGCTTTTTCACGGGGAGGCGTTGGACCCTTCTTTCAGCAGGCGGAGTGGGCCCGTCAAGTGATAACTTCTCCCCCCGTTGACTGTTTAAGAAAATTCTAGATAGAGAAACCCCCCCACCCCACCCCAGGGTTCTAGTTGTGTATTTTGTTGCCCAAAGAGTGTTTAGTTCATTCAACAGGCATTTATTAAATGGGGAACAAGGAAATGGACAGAACAAACTTCCTGTTCTCGTGGCGCTTGCAGGTTCTCATTGGGAGGAAAACAGTGAAACTTTGACTCCATAAGCAAGACAAAGTCCTCTGGAGAAAAGTTAAAAATCGGTGACTGAGGGTGACAGGGCTGTGTCTAGGGGACAGTGTGTCGGGAAGAAAGCAGGCTGGAATGTGCGTGAGGGCGGAGGCTCTGGGCTCCACTGGGCTCCAATTGCCAGGGAGGCCTGTGAGGAGGAAGCACTTAAGGTGAGGCCTGCATAGCAAGAAGCTGGCAAGGGAGGGGCCCTGAGGCAGGAGCAGGTTAGGTGAGTGGCCAGTGGCTGGCACATAATGGACAAGGGGAGGGTGGAGATTAGCAGGGTCACAGAGTGGAGGGCAGTGGGAGCCAGATCCTAAAGGCCCTCAGAGACTGAGGTGAGGACTGCACCGAGGGCAGGGCGGAGCACTCGCTGATCCCCATTTTTATTTTTATTTTTAAAGATTTATTTTTATTTACGTATGCATACAAGAACTGGGGTGTAGGCCAGAGGTGGAGGGGGGTGAGAGAAATCACCAGAGACAGGGTGGGAAGCAGAACAGGCAGATCTACTGAACTGAAATCCACTGCTGAGGGGAGCAGCGGGGAGACAGGAGGGGTCTGCTGCTCCATGTGGGTAGCTCCCTGGCTGGGGATGGAACTCACGCTGCAGTGGCTGCTGAAAGCTTCATAGTGCTGAGACGTAACCCTTTGCACCACCAGGCAGGCCCTGATCCCCATTTTTAAAGACCCCTCTGGCTGCTGTGTACAGAGGATAGCAGGGAGGGGGACACAGTGGAGACAGGTACGAGTGTTTTGTAGGAGCCCAGGTTGGTGGGGGCAGGGCCGTGTGGCTGTGCAGGGTTGTGACCACAGAGAGGAGCAGGTGCATTCTGAGGCTTTCAGAGACGGAGCCCCCAGGACTCTCCATGGACTGGTTGTGAGGAGTGAGAACCTGCAGGGGACTCTCAGTTTTGGGAGAGGGCTCCGCAGGTGTCTTAGGCAGCTTGGGGAGGGAAGGCTTGGGACTGGAAGAATTCAAACCATATCGGGTTCAAAATGCCCATCAGACAGCCCTGTGGAGACACAGGCGGGTGCTTAGCTCTCTGGGGCTACAGATGCAAATTTCATGAGGCTTGGGAGATCCTGTGTTCAGCTGTTCTTTAAAGCTACAGGGTGGGAGTGAGAGGTGCTGGAGAGAAGCACCCCAAGGCTGGCCAGGGCAGTGCCCGGTGTCCCTGTGTGCGGGCACTGGACTTGGTGTCACAGGGTCGGGCCACGTCCTGCCCACATCTGTGTTGTTCTGGCCCTGGAAGGAGGCCTCTCTCCCCTTCACAGGATCTTAGGTCTCAGTCTGCAGGGCTCAGGTTGGTCATATGAGGAAGCGGCAGGAGTCTCTCCTGCTTGAGGAGCCTGGAGCTGCTGTTTCCACTCCCAGGCACAATGCGTGTCTCTGCTGCTTGGGCTCGCTGCCTCATAACCTCGGCCCCCGGCCTGCCCTTCCTCCTTAACGTGCCATCTCTGTGGTGTTACAGGAGTGGAAATGAAGAAGATCACGGATGCGCACACCCCGTCCGGCCTGACCGTGAACCTGACGCTGTACTACATGCTTTCCTGCTCGCCAGCCCCGCTGCTCAGCCCCAACCTGAGCCACAGGGAGCGAGACCAGATGGAGTCGACGCTCAACTATGAAGATCACTGCTTCAGCGGCCACGCCACCATGCACGCCGAGAACCTGTGGCCGGGCCGGCTGGCCTCTGTGCAGCAGATCCTGCAGCTCTCCGACCTGTGGCGGCTGACCCTGCAGAAGCGCGGCTGCAAGGGGCTGGTGAGGGTGGGCGCACCAGGCATCCTGCAGGGCATGGTGCTCAGCTTCGGGGGGCTGCAGTTCACCGAGAACCACCTGCAGTTCCAGGCCGACCCCGACGTGCTGCACAACAGCTACGCGCTGCACGGCATCCGCTACAAGAACGACCACATCAACCTGGCCGTGCTGGCCGACGCCGAGGGCAAGCCGTACCTGCACGTGTCTGTGGAGTCACGCGGGCAGCCCACCAAGATCTACGCCTGCGAGGCCGGCTGCCTGGACGAGCCCGTGGAGCTGACCTCGGCGCCCCAGGGCCACACCTTCGCGGTCATGGTGACGCAGCCCATCACGCCGCTGCTCTACATCTCCACCGACCTCACGCACCTGCAGGACCTGCGGCACACGCTGCACCTCAAGGCCATCCTGGCCCATGACGAGCACATGGCCCAGCAGGACCCGGGGCTGCCCTTCCTCTTCTGGTTCAGCGTGGCCTCGCTCATCACCCTCTTCCACCTCTTCCTCTTCAAGCTGATCTACAACGAGTACTGCGGGCCCGGGGCCAGGCCCTTCTTCAGGAGCAAGGTAGGGGCCCGCGCCCCCCGGCCCCAGCCCCCGCAGCCGGGCGCGCTGTCCTGGGCCCAGGGCGGGGTGAGGCCGAGGCAGGAGTGGGGTGTCCTTCCCGGCCGGTGCCCTCGGCCCTCCGCAGAGAGGAGCGAGGCCCTTGTGAGAGGACGTTGAAAAGTGACTTCTGAGGAGACTAGACGGGCAGGGAAAGCTGTGGAAGCCCGGCTGGGAGTAGAGGGGTCGCCTGGCTGCCAGGGCAAGTCCCCACACCCCGTGCCTCCCTCTGAAAGTAATGGCGCAGCAGCCGGTGGGCGGGGCCCAACCCCAAGAAGGAAATCAGCCTGAAGGAGCAGGGTGGGCAGCTGTGTGAGCTCCTCAAGCCTGAAGACCAAATGGAAAGGCAGATCAGAGTCGCGTGGGCGGCCCTTCTGTCACCCCGCCATGGCTCGCTGCTGGGGCAGCTTCTCCGCCTTGTGGGTCCATGGGCTTCTCTGCTCTGAATCTCGGTCTCCTCATCGACCCTGGGGTTCTGCCATGATCGGGGGAGACACCAAGCCACCCTCATGGCATGCTACCCACGTGCCTCAGTTTACCCTTGCTGGAGCTGGGCCCCACGACGCAGAGCCCGTGGCGCCCCTGCAGGGCCTGAGGAGCTGCCCAGGGCACCAAATCCGTAGCAGTTCTAGCAGGTTCCTGGGCCGGGGGCCGCCGGCAGGGCCAGATCAGGGCCTGGGGTGGGGGATGCCCGGGGTCTGTCGCCGGCTTCCTGTAATGTCCGCCCCGCCCGGCAGCGCGCAGTAACCCCTGTTGTGTTCCTTGCGCAGGAAGACCCCAGCGTCTGAGCGAAGGACCATCCTGCTTTCAGCCACTGTTTGCACAAGACGCCCAGCACTGAAAGTCCTGCTGCTGCGAACCAGGGGGCCTTTGACAGCACCCACCCTTTTGTGCCTTGTTGGGGGACACCAGTAACGCAGAAGTACCTGTTGATGTTCAGGAGTTTTCAGATGGGAAGCGGGGGCGGAGGGGCCGGCGGACGTTTTGTTAAGCGCTTTCCACTCAATAAAGTGAACCCATATGGAAAATACTTGAAATTGAACTCGCTCCTTCCACTTCCCCTTTCTTCTGCCCCAGGCATTAGACCCTCTTTTGAAAAGACTCTTGTCTAGGAGACACTGTATTCTTGCCCTGATTGTATGTGTTCTTTCTTTTCTTGATTTTTAATTTATTTTGGTTGGGATCTTGCCGGAAGGCTCCTGTATCCACGCGAAGCGAATCCCCTGGTGGTGTTTGGAGGCCCCAGCACCTCCTGCGTGGAGGAGGCGGGTCTCCAGGGGCCTTGGGGCTGCGCCTCGTCTCTTTCTTATCATGAGCCTGTGGAGATCTATGGTTTTGTACTTCTGGGCGTTGGGGAGGTGGTTAACTTTCTAGTGATGGACTATTGTTGGGTTTTGAAATACCAAAGCTTTTTTTTTGTTCTGTTTTTAAATAAATTTCTTTCAAAATTCCATGACTGGTCTGTGTGTGGTTGAACCCTCTGGAGACACCATCTTTTCCTCCGTCTCCAGACTTTGGGGCATGAAGTGGGAGGCCACACAACCTCGTCCTGCCAGAGGGATGGCAGCTATATCCCCTGTCCTAGGGGTCCATGCAGAAGAGGTGCAGGTGCTCGTCTTCCTGCTCCTGGGTGTTGGGGGGATGCTGCAACAGCGCCTGCTCCCCCAGTGCCCTGGGTTTTGTTGGCTGTAGGACTGGGTAACAGGGAAGACCCCAAGTGGGCCTACTGCTCACCTGAGCTAAGATCTGAGCTCGCCCCTCACGGGAAGAAGGGAAGCATCCCAGGGACCAAAGAAGACTGAGCTGGACCTGCAGTCCACTCGGTGGACTCGGAGGCCATCCATCCTCGGTGTTGGTGGGGGGTTCCCTGGACTTCCAGACAAGCATTAAGCTGCCAGACACCAGGAAGCTCGGCTGGCTGTGGAGGGGCTAACTGCCCCTCAACTGGGGCTCTGAGACAAGCTGTCCAGGCTGGTGCTTCAGTTCCCAGAACCCTCCACCCCTGCTCTGGTCATGCAGAACTCAGGACCGCCCAGCCATGGGCTGTGGGCCATGGGCTGCCTCACCCTTTCCTATGCACGAACCCCAGGGTTTGGGTTGGGTGTGGGTTGTCATGTGACCTGCCCCCCACCTGCTACATCAACCTGGAAACTACTTGACAAGAGGAAACACACTTGGGCCTCCCTGGTGGCGCAAGGGGTTAAGAAGCAACCTATGAAGCTGTCTGCAGCCACTGCAGCACAAGTTCGATCCCTGGCCAGGGAGATACCCACATGGCACAGACCCTTCCTGTCTCGCCTGCTGCTCCCCTCAGCAGTGTATTTCAGTCAATCTGCCTGTTCTGTTCCCCACTGTTTCTGGTGAATCCTCTCACCCCCCACACCTCTGGCCTGTACCCCAGTTCTTCTGTGCATAAGTAAATCTTTAAAAAAGAAAAAAGATGAGGTTGTTGGATGTTGCAGCCACATCCTTTAAAAAAAAAAAAGAGGACACCCCCCACCCCCAGCTTCACCTGGCAAGGGCCCAGGTTGTGGGCTCCTGAAATGGGAGTGCTCCTGAGTGTGCACTCCCTGGGCCTGAGGATTTGCTAGCAAGGCTAGCACTGCAATAGACCTCTAGTGGTGAGTGACAGCTCTCATTTAAGTGCTCGCCATGTGTTAGGGATTTCACATCAACATGGCCCCTTGTGGTAACGGGTTCCAATCCCAGCTTGAGAGATGCTGTAACGACCCGGGACGGTGCAAAACTCACCTAAGGCCACGCAGCTGCCAACGCCAGGCCAGACTGCAGACTTGGCTTACCTGGGGCCCAGCCTTCCTTCGGTCTTCACACTCCTGCTTCACCCACGTCCTCTATGGTGTAACCAAGCCCGGATGGTTAATTGCTCTCCGGCTCTAGAGCACAAAAGCAAAAAGTGAGCTTACTTTTTGAGGCTGTATTCACCGATGAGGTTTATTTGTAGAAGCCACAGCCTATGCAAGCAGTAGTGACTACCCTGAGCTGAGCCTCAAGGCCGCTGGAGCAAGGAAGCTGCAGACGCAGAGGAGGGGGGCAGGACAGAGGCGAGCGGCTGCCCCACAGATCTAAAACCCCAATTTTCTGAAGGGGCAGAAAATGGAACAGGAAATTTGGTTGCATACCCCCAGCACGTCCCCTGAGCTGAAAAGCTGGTCCGGAAGGGCCTTTCTCCCTGCAGGCCCAGCAGCCACACGTCTTCCGAGTCCACCCGTTCCCGCCGCCACGGCTCTAACCGCGGCTTCTCTCGCCTTCCTGAAGCGGCCAGGCACTTAGCACAGGTGTAGGACATAGCCCCGAAGCACGGGCTGCTTCTCCGGCAGGGAGGGGCCTCACCCATGGGAGACGACCCAGCAGACTGGTGCTCCCCTCTGCTCCCTTGGGTGGCAGTTCTGAGACCCATTCTAGAGTTCTAGAGTTCGCCTGCGCAGCCCGCTGGCCCCATGGTGAAAAGTAGACCAGGCACCCGGGCTTGGTTTTCTCTCCTTCATCTTACCCTCCCCAGCCTCCCATCCCTGCCACCTGGGATCTCTCCCTAAATAATCTCCCTGCTCACAAGCTCTGGCTGCATGTTAGGACAGCGACCCCAGGCCTGTGGCTCCTCGGGAGGACTCAGCAGGAGGCAGCGGGCTTCGGCCTTGTTCGCCTCCCCCTTCCCCAAGCCCATTTGTTGAAATCCTAACCCCACGGTGAGGTTATTTGAAGGTGGAAATTTTGGGAAGTGAGTAGGTCACAAGATGGGGCCTTCGTGATGGGACTAGCGCCTTCATAAAAGAGACCCCCCCAAACTCTGTCTTTTCATCATGTGAGGACACAGCGAGAAGAAACCCAAAAGAGTTCTTTTTTTAAAAGTGATTAATTAATTAATTAATACATACAGGAACAAACTGGGTGTAGGCCAGAGGTGCAGAGGGTGGGGGTGGGGTGAGAGGATTCCCAGAGACAGAGTGGGGAGCAGAACAGGCAGACTGACTGAAATACACCGCTGATGGGAGCAGCGGGCGAGACAGGAGAGGTCTGCTGCACCAAGTGGGTCAGCTCCCTGGCTGGGAATGGAACTCAAGCTGCCAGTGGCTAATGACAGCTTATAGTGCTGAGACTTTAACCCCTGTGCCACAAGGGAGGCCCCAGAAGAGAGTTCTTATAAGAACTCCACCATGCTGGTGTCCTGACTTTGGGCTTCCAAATTCCAGGACGGTGAGAAGTAAATGTCTGCTGCTTCTCAGCTCTCTGGGCTGTGGTTTTCTGCAGTCTGAATGGACTGAGACAGCCTTGTTCTTTCTCGAGGAGTGGAATTTTTTAGGGTGAAACAGGCCAACAACACAGAGATCATGTCTTAGATGAAGAGACCGGAGAGCTTTTCTTGCCCCAATATGTAACCTTGTTTGAGGGATTGGTTAGCCCCAGCAATTGCAAAATATTTGTATATATTTTTTGTACATTTTTTTCCCCACAAGGCAAGATTTTGTAGCTTTCCTCAGTTTCTCAAAAGGATGTCTGACTTAAAAAACCTTAAGAACAAGACAACCTGTGCCCTTTGGGGTCTGAGAGCCGCACGTCTGTCTAGGGGTCTGATTAGGAGTCTGGCAATTGGAGGTTACCCCACTGCTGTGAGCACTCACCCTGCACAAAAGAGGCCGGAGGGCGGGGCAAAAGGCCTGGCCCTGGATAAGTTATCTGTTGTCTGACACTCCTCGCTCCCAGAAACCTCTCCTCTGGACTTTGGCTGGTGGAAGCTTCTGGTACCCCATTGGTTCAGTGACTATTCATTGTAAAACTTCCAGCAGGCCAGGTTCGGTTGATGTTCGGGTGACAGGATGAGAGGTTTCCTTGATGGGCACCTCCTAAGGGCTTGGTCCTTCCCCTCTGGCTTCAGCCCTGTGATCTGACAGGAGGGCCCTGGAACAGACAGCTCCCGGCGAGGCTCTGTGGGTGTCGTGGGAGAGGACAGAACAGAGGACAGGGGAGCTTCTGAGAAAGGCCGTGACGTCTCTCATAATCAAACTCTGAGAAAAGGTAGCTTTTCTCAGCACCTCTGGGGCTGGGAGCTGGATCTAAGAGAGAGCTCTGGGCCAGGCACTGGGCCCCCAGGTTTGCGTCTGGCTCAATCACCATCATCACACAAACCTCAAATGAGTGAGTGAAACGTTGACTCTCAAGGTTCCCACCTGTAAAATGGGTCTAATAACACCTTCCAACTTCATAAGCTGCGGAGGATGTCCCGCTTTGTGATTGTGGCTTTATGAGTCCAGAACTTTCTACCCTCCCAGGGGGCAGCTGTATTGTATTCTGGGAACACACATGGGGGCTTCTAAACCAGGGGCCCAGGGATGGAATACAAGGGGGTATGTGAACTTGGAATGGAAAAACACCTTTATTTTCATTAACTTCTAACTGCAATCCAGCATGTCCTTGAAGTTTGAACTTCACGTCATTGTCTCAAATACAAACCACAGACGTGTCCAGGGCCGGTCCCCGTGGTGGGAATCTTGTTCATGCTTTGGATGACCTTGTCCTTGTGGTGCTTGTCAGACCAGCCACTGGATCCCAACATTTAATCTCTCCATAAATACGCAGAGCGTTACCAAGGACACATTGTTTTGAATATGTATTTAAAACTTAAAAGTGATGGATCGTGATGAATATAGAAAAAAGGAGCTTCCCCGTCCCACCCTGTCCCAACGACCACCCATCCTGCCCCACTCACATAATTATTTTCACAAACCAAATTCTACTTTATTACTGTATTGTTTTCCCCTCAAATTGTTTTCCCCTTTAAATACATGCTGCGCGTGTTACACAAGTTACACCTCAGCCAGGTTGATTTTCTGCTCCCTTTCCCCGTCACCCCTTACACCCACCGGATCCTTTCTCCTTCCCACCCCTTAATCTCAGAAACCTCACCTGTTTCTTAAAGTCTGACAGTTTTGGTAAATATTTTGCTTGTCAATTCCACGGCATCCCTTATTTTACTCACATTTATGGAAACATCCAATGTTTGTCTTTGTCCTGCTGATTGACTTCACTCCACACCATTCCCTCGAGTTCTTTCCATGTCGCTGGAGCGGGTATCGATTCCTTTCCTTACAGCTGGAGAGTGTTGACATAGTGACCAGCTCGCACCCTGTGCACCCAGACCTCCATCAGCACTTAGGTTGCTGCCCCGTCCCAGCTATTGCGAGTAGGTAGGTCTGCAACGAACACTGCGGACCATATAATTTTTTAAGTGAATGGTTTCAAGTTCTCAGGTAGATGCCCACGGCGGGGTTGCTGGGTCATATATTTCCATTTTTAGTTTTGTTTTTTTTTTAAGATTAGTTTTATTTATGCATACAAGAACTGGGGTGTAGGCCAGAGGTGCGAGGGGGTGAGAGGATTCACCAGAGACAGAGTGGGGAGCAGAACAGGCAGATTAACTGAAATCCACTGCTGAGGGGAGCAGCGGGCGAGACAGGAGAGGTCTGCTGTGCCATGGGGGTAGCTCCCTGGCCGGCCTGGGATCGAACTTGTGCTGCAGAGGCTGCGGATTGCTTCATCGTGCTGTGTCTTATCCCCTTGCGCCACGGGGGAGGATCTGATTAAACTTTTTAATACATCTTGAATATTCGTCCCTTCTTGGACCACGAACATTATTTTGAAGCAAATCCAGGACGTAGTACCAGGGGCTGGGGAGGTGCAAAGAATGACCTGGGTCAGACCAAGGGAAACATCCTCACAGACCCACCCAGAAATAGCGCTTTGCCAGCTGCCTGGACATCCCTGAGCCCAGCAGAGCTGCCAGGGAAAAGTGAACCATCACAGTGGCCAGTTAGGTCATTTCGTTTTGTTTGGCTATATTTACAGACTCCTGGAGGTAAACATATTTGAAATGCTTTGAGCCTTTTTGAATTTTAGTCTCGGTCCCAGGAACGCACCTTGGGCTCCCGGGAGCCTCTTGAAGGTGGTGTATTTCCTGACTTGCGCCCGGGACCAGCCATTTCCCTGAGGATCCGCTGCCTCTGAAGAGGGAATGTTTGGGGGACCGTCCCTGGGGGTTTGGAACGGCGTTGGTTGGCACCAGTTTGCCAGAGGAGAACAAGCAAGTTTAAAATCTCTCCTCTCCAGCCGTCAAAGCCCAAAGGAGGTTCTGGCCTCCAGCACTTGTCCTGACAGAGCAGCTGGCCTGAGGGACGGAGGAACGTTACCCCATCAGGGCTAGGCTAGTGTTGGGGACCAACAAGGCAGAGTTGGGCTCTGGGCAGCCGGCTCAGGCAACCCTGGACTATCAAGAAGGCCTGGGAGGGGCTTACAGCACAGCCATTATTCTGGCCTTGGTGGGCTCCTTGCACCACAGGCTGGGCCAGGAAGGCACAGCTGGCCACAGCGTGGAGGCTGGGAAGCCCAGAGAGGAGCCCAAGGCAGAACTCCCCAAAAGGTCCCTTCTCCCCTTCACTGGGGCAGCCGGCTAGTTCTCTTACCCGGTTTCTAGTCTCTCCCCTAGTAACTTACACCATTTGGGGGTGGGGGTGGGTATGGGTGGTGTGTGTGTGTGTGTGTGTGTGTGCGTGTGCCTCACAGGCAAGACTACATTTCCCAGGCTGAAGGTGTGGCGCCAGGGGTTAAGCACCGCACTATGAAGCAGTCTGCAGCAGCTGCAGGATGAGTTCGATCCCCAGCGGCCAGGGAGCTACCCACTTGGCGCAGCAGACCTCTCCTGTCTCCCCGCTGCTCCCCTCAGCAGTGTATTTCAGTAGATCTGCCTGTTCTGCTCCCTGCTCTGTCTCTGGTGAGTCCTCTCACTTCCCCGCATCTCTGACCTGTACCCCAGCTCTTCTATGCACAAATAAATAAATCTTAAAAAAAAAAAATAAAATAAACCTTAATTTAAAAAGAAGAAATGGGGGCCTCCCTGGTGGCGCAGGGGTAAAAGTCTCAGCTCTACCAAGCTATTGCCAGCCCTGCCAGGGAGCTACCCACACCGGCGCAGCAGACCTCTCCTGCCTCTCCTGCTCGCTGGGTCTGCTCCCCACTGCGTCTCAGGGGAATCCTCTCACCCCCCACACCTCTGGCCTGTACCCCGGCTCTTTACATGCCTAAGTAAAAGAAAACCTTTAAAAAAAAAAAATTGTTGGCAGACATGCCCGAGATGAATTTGGAAAATTAAATCTAATACAAGCTGCGCGCGCACAGCCAGTTTATCGGGACGCCCCTTCTTGCACGTGTCTGAGCCTCCGCCACCGGGGAGCCCGCCGGGAGTGTCAGGTGCGCTCACCTGCGGGCACACCTGAGCCGGCGCTTGCAGAAACCAGAGATAAGCAACAAGCAGAAAAAGCCGAGGAAACCAAGTCAGTCTTTCTTTTCACGGAGCTTGGGAGCCTCGCCAGCGCAAGGCCTCAAAAAATTGGGTAAAAACTCAGAATTGTTCCTCTCCACGGAAATCTTTAGTAAAAGGCGAAAGATTTATGCGATCTGAAGAGAAACCAGAGTATGCCCGGAGGCCGGTGCGCACGCTCCTCGGGTAACCGCCACCCCTAGTTCTGTAATGGTGACTATGTGTGCACGAAAGCCAGTGATGTCTGCCTTCCTCCCAGACAGCTCTGACAGAATGGTCTCATTCGGGAGGAAAAGTAACCGATGGAAAAAAGGAGAATCTACTCATTTTTAAGTCGGTAATTGTGTTATGCGCAATGCATTATGGGTATGCAAATAAGCCTCTTAGTCGCCACGCCCCGGTGTCCGGAAATACCCGCGCGTTTTCGTGCAGGGACCCGGGCGGCCGCCAGAGGGCGGAGCGGAGCCAGGTCCACGGGCGTAAGGCCCGGAGCCCGGGCCCGCAGAAAAAGCCTTAGTTGTAGTTGGCACTGCAACTAAAAATGTCTTATGGACTTAAAAAACAACAAAGCGTTAAATGAAATAAAATGGAAGCAATTAGGGGCCTCCCCTGGTGGCGCAGCGGTTGCGCGCTGGGCTGCGAAGCTACCTGCAGCCTCTGCAGCACCGGTTCGATTCCCGGCCCCGGGCGAGGGGCCCACATGGCGCGCAGACCCCTTCGTTCCCCGCCCTGTCTCTGCTGAATTCTCTCACCCTCCCGCGCTTCTGACTGTACCCAGTGCTTGAATAAAATAAATCTTAAAAAAAAATTGAAACAATTATCTTCGTTCACCTAATAAAATCCGGTGAGTGCTGGCTTAACCCCCTGCTAAACTCCCAGATTTCCTCTCCAAGGAGCTCTGTATGTGATGGCGTGGCAGGTGCATATGACAAACCCTGATAACACCTTTCCTGGGACATCTGGGCAGAGCCTAGAGGGTGCACAGTTGAAGGGCAGCAAGGGCGTCCGGGCAGGGCAGCACCTGCAGAGAGGAAGTGCCAAGATCTTTTCTCTGCTGTAAAGGGCAGAACTGGACACGGTGCAGGCTTTCCTGATCCAGCAGACCGGGTAAAGGAGGAGTCAGAGTCCTCAGTGGTTTTCTGCAGGTCTTTTATTGAGCTTCACCAGGCACATGGCAGGCAGGGGTGCCGGGGGGCGGGAGGCTGGCAGGCCTCCCAGCCCCAGCAAATCCTCACTCTATCTGGGCTCTCTGGTGATCGTGGCTTCTCATTCAGCTTCTGCTGCTTCAGCTTCTCCTGGCGTCCCCATGACACCACCCTTAAAAGCACAGTCTTAGCCCAGGTGTACCCACTCCAGGTGCCCGCCATCAGGCATGCATTCAGGATCACAGGGTTCCCTCATCCATCCTGATGGCAGGAGGGCAGAAAAGCCTGATTTTTTACCTTACCCTAAATCTGCCCAACAAAACCATATTCCTCAGTATTTAAGTTTTTGTATTAGGAAGAAATTAATTAAATTTAAGGACTAGATTAAACTCAGGTTTGATTTCATTTTGCACCCTGGGAGGGGGCATAATATAAAACAGCTGAGAAATTCAATCGTTCACATCTGGAGGGTCCTCCAGTCCCTCCAATGCCCCCTCAAGATGCTGTGTCATGCAGGTCCTTCAGGCCATTGCCAAGGCCCAAGGTGAGGGCAGATCACAAGCGAAGGAAACGCTTCCTCCCTTCCTCAATTTCAGGATCATGAGGTCATTGGAGTGGTGCTTAGAGGTCGCCATAGTGGATGAGGCTCTGCAGGGGAGGGCCCTGCCTAAGGTCCCCGCACGGCCTTCGTAGGGGTTTTGAACCAGACACCACTGCTGGCCCTGGGCCTGTCTGTGGTCTCTGAGCCTGGACAACATGGTCCCCCCTTCTGTCTGTTTCGGGCTGCACGTGGCCCCCTCCTGGGAGGATGTGTCAGACTGTGACCAGCTCCAGAGTGTGGTTGTGGCTGTGGCCCCTCAGATCCCTAGAGCCCGTGAGGGAAGCAACCTGCCGTGTCCTGAGCCCCAAGTCACCAGAGGCCATTACCGTGCCTGCCAAGAAGCTGGCCCACAATAGCATTTACGAGGATTTTTATGGTTAATTTCAACACAGTACTTTCTGCCATCAGAGTCAGGGCAGAGCCTCTGCGCGGTGTTTGTTCCACCAGTGGGGGGCGACTCTGAGCTTTCATCCCTTAGAGGCTAGCAGTACCCAGTGCCTGCCTGAAGCATGCGTGGTGCGTGGCACGTGCACAATAAACGTCTCTCCAGTGTATGAACCCACTGCCCGATATAAGTTTCTTTCTCAGAGACAGACATTAACACCCCCCATTTTATTTTATGTATTTTAAAGATTTATTTATTTATGCATACAAGAACTAACTGGGATGTAGGCCAGAGTTGTAGGGGGTGAGAGGATTCACCAGAGAGAGTAGGGAGCAGAACAGGCAGATCGGGTGACATACACTGCAGAGGGGAGCAGCAGGGGGACAGGAGAGGGCTGCTGAGCCATGTGGGGTCACCTCCCTGGCTGGCCAGAGATCCATCTTGTGCCGCAGTGGCTGGCAATAGCTTGATAGTGCTGTCTTTAACTCCTGAGCCACCAGGGAGCCCCGGCGACTCTGTTTTAGACCAGCAAGGGGCCAGGAGTGTCTGGGCAATGCTCAAACCTGACCATATTCATTGATACTGAAGAAAGACTATATTGGTTTGGGGTCAAGCAGCGAGAACGTGATCCAACATTGGAAAGAGAGGAGACGTGGGTTCCCATGAGCTGGCTACTAGCTGGCCACTCATGGGCAACTGTGACCTATCTGCTATCTACACATCACTGCAGAGTGTTCCTTGACCACCTTTGGAGCAGAGCCCGTGTCAGGAGGCAGCCCAGGGAAGCCAAGTCCGCTGTTGACTCGATTACATTACTGTCTCCATGGTGATCTCAGGATGACTCTGCCTGTGATAACATCAAATACTTTGGGGACGCAAATGGCTCTTGATGTAGGGTCACTATGTCCCCTTCCCCGTCCCTTGAAAAACTTGCCCCCCATCCTTTTTAAAAAAAGTGATTTATTTATTCATGCATATAAGAGCTGGGGTACAGGCCACAGGTGTGTGTGGGGGGAGGGGTGAGAGGATTCCACAGAGACAGAATGGGGAGTAGAACAGGGGGATTTACTGAAATAATGCTGGGGGGAACAGCAGGTGAGACTGGAGAGGTCTGCTGTGCCACGTGGGTCAGCTCCCTGGCTGCAGATTGAACTTGTGCAGTGCTGCACTGGCTGCGGATAGCTTCATAGTGCTGAGACTTAACCCCTTGCGCCACAGAAGGCCCCCTGTTCCCCATTCCTACTCCACCCACCAGGCCTTACTCCTCATGCCACTGTCTCATCATCAGCTTTACTAGCCTCGGTGCTTTCAATCAAAGGCACAAGAACTTCTGCTCAAGGAGCAGACTCAGGCCTTACCAACCTGCTCCAGAGTTCCTGCCGCACCTGGGTGATAGAAAATGGGGGTATTATCTGTTTTGCTTAATACAAAAACTATGACTTTGCATTTGGATTTGGGAGTTTATAGCACCGGTGGGACTGAAACAGATAACTGTGATAGCACAAAGGAATTCAATGGAATTCTGCCCTTTTAATGTATTTTAACTTTTACCCGAAGTGGCCAATATTAATTCTAGGTACACTGTAGACCTGACATTAATCATGCATATTATAATCCCCAGAGCAACTTAAGAA
>NW_023605305.1:142460-167347 GCF_014898055.3 Talpa occidentalis
ACTCATAGAGCCCTTGCCAGTGTTATCACCCGTTTGACAGGAGGATGAGACAACCAGTCCCTGCCCGGCTTTCCCAGGAGCCCAGAGCCTGTGGAGCCTGGGATCTGACAAGAGTCGAGTCCAGGGTGCAGGGCTCTGCCTTCTCCCCTAGGCTCTGCCTCTTGGGGGACTGCCTCCACCCCACCCCTGCTCAGTGTGACCCCTGCCACATGGGCTGCAGGGTCCCCACGCCTCCGGGCCTCCCCCGTGGCCATTAGACCTCCTGGAAGAATTTCCCCAGAGTGCATTAGGACCACATTAGCAGCGAGAGCATGCTTTCATCGTCATTTCAGGTTGAAGAGAAGCTTCAGGAGGATTCCAGAAGGAAATTGCTTCAGCTACAAGAAATGGGGAACAGAGAAAACCTCATTAGAGTCAATTTGGAAAGGGCAGTAGGTCAGGTAGGCTCCGTAGCCCCTCTACTGGCCCTTGTGCCCAGGTTTCCTGCTCCCACGGGGCTGGTGGGCACAGGAGGAGGAAGACACTGTGGTCTCACACTCCCGCTTATCTCCAGGCAGAAGTGTTCTGTGGCTTCTGCATCCCCGAGGCGCTCATGAAGCCTTTTCCTGCTGGGAAGCCGCCCACTTTCATTGTTTGCGGTTGCAGGACCCTGGCAAAGCAGCCGATCCTGGCTCCATGTCTGTCCCCATTAACGGACCATGCAGATCCTTCTTGGGGAATTTGAGCCTCTTACCCCCAATGGTATTACCAGCACTTTCTCTCTCACAGTGTTTGTCCTGACATTCATCACCATTTTTCTTCCTCTGGGCCCCCAGCAGCTGTCACTGTCAGTGTCCATTAACAAATGACACTTTTCTTAATTAAGTAACATCCAGGATGTCAAAGCCCAGGGCTGCTGGAGAAGGTTCTGGGTAGGGTGGCGAGTGGGCTCTGGCCGGGCTGGTCCAGGGCCATTTCTCTAATGCTCTGGACCAAAATGACCCAGGAGCCTCCCTCAGCCTGTGGCCGGCACACGGGGGCCAGAGCATGCAGACAAGCCTTTACCAAAGGGCCAGGGGGAGCAAATGGGAAACCAAGGTGGGGGCGCTGACTGTCTGGAATATACCACAACCCTTGGCTCCCTCCATCCCACCAAGCAAGCTCCAGAGACCTGCCATTTGGTGCAGTCCAAGCCATGAAGCACATGACCAGGTTTTGTCCCATGAACCGCAGAGGCTCATGGGTGTTAAGTCACCATGCTGACCATGGGCAGCATTTAAGCCCCTTCAACTAACGTCCACCATCACCATCTCTCGTGTCATTTCTCCAGAGGGTGCCGACCTCATCACAGGGAAGAGAGACTGCCAATCTAGGGCCCCCTTTGTGTTCCTGGGCTACCCCCTTCGCCTTTCCAGCACTCTGTACCCCCAACACACCCTGGGGTGCTCTATGCCACCTGCCAAAGGGTCCAGGTCCTGGCGGTGGCTCTGAGCACCCAGAGCACCTCAGGGAGACTGACGCTCTAGACTCACCCGAGGAGGGTGAGGGTCCTCTCTGCTTCCCACCCACCTGCTTGCCTCCATGTCCCTGCTACCCGTGCGGCAGGTGACCCCAACACTGAGCCACTGTCCAGAGAATTGTCCGTCTACCCCACACAGCCCCACATGTGTCTTTGGTGGCCATGGGGGACTACCACTCACAAGACCCTCTCTATGTACATCACCCTCTCCATAGGCCAGCTGGGACCTTCCCCTCGGCCATGAAAGCACAGGGCAGGCTGGAGATACTCCAGCCACTTCCGGCTGCCTGACTGGGAGGTGTCCTCAGGACGTGCTCCATTCCACTCCTTGGTTTCCCAGGACTCCCCGGGTACAGTAAGCACCTGTGTCCTGGGGCCTGTGGACCTTTAAGTTGATTCAGGAGCCCTCATGGTCCCTTCAGAACTGGATTTTAGAGTCCTCGGAAACATTTTGCCAGGGAACCAAAACTCAGGGCCGCCATGTTGGTGAAATCCCAGAGAAAGTTGGGTTTCATAGTCTCTCATTCTCATGTGCCTGGGCCACCTTGAACTCAGTCTCAGAAGCCTCGATTTGATTGAGCCACACTAGCTCACCAACTGTCACCTGAAAATGCCAAGGAGGCACCTAGGATGCACTCAATAACTGCTGGTGGAACTGAAGCAGAGGACCCTGGCCCTACATGCAAGCCTCCAGCAAGTCATTGCAGAGCACCTGCCGGGTGCCAGGCACTGTACCAGGCTCCGGAGAATAGAGATGAATCCAAAGACACACTCCTGGAGACACGTACAGTCCAAGGCACAAAATGCAGAAGGGAGCCCTGGGCACGGTTGCTGATTACACAATTGGCTGGGTCTGACAGCCTCAATATTTATTTCACAGTCTGGTGCCAGCTTAGCAATTAGGGAAGAGTGCTCCAGGCCCCAGACTTCCCACTGGATAATTGGCAGCAAATGGCACTTCTGAGGGCTCAGGACGTGTGTGCGCTGACCACGTGGGCGGGGCGGGTTAGGCGGACCGGCCTACCCAGTGATTAAAGCCTGCTGTGCTCTCCCCATCGTGGATTCCACCCCATCCAGAGAGAGGTGAAGGTCCGAATGACCCGTCATGACCATGAAAGATGTGCAGGTTCCTTACGGACTTCTCCTGCACCGGGGCGGTGGGAAGAGCCCACCCAGGCTGCCCCTCTGACTCAGTTTCCCCCTTTGTGTTACAGCTGGAGCACTTTAGGAGCCAGGTCATCAAGGCCACCTATGGACGCGTGAAGCCGTCCCAGGACAAGCCCATCACCGATCAGCAGGTGGGCGGGCTCCCCCTCTCGTCTTCGTCTTGGGGGCTCTGGGGTTCCAGGCCCCAGGAGCAGCTGCTTCTGTTGTTGTTAGAGACACTTATTTTTCACACTGTTGCTACAGCACAAAGATTTGTTATGATTTGATGGGATTTCCTGGCTTTTAAAGTAAAAGCCAGTTAAACTCCCTTGAAATGTTCCTGTGAAAATCAAAGGAAACCCCTGAGGCCTATCTCTGGTCCCCAGACACAACGATTAACCTCTGTTAGCTCTGTGAGAAAATGGGGGCGGCCTGGCCCCAACCACACATCTGGGCTCATTCCTCCTGAAGAGGAGAGATCAAGGGGACCGTGGGCCTCCTGCTGTCACGACTGCCTGCCTCGTCCCTCTTCCCGTTATTTTTGTCCACCCTCTGTGCCAAAGCACGGGCGAGAAAATGCCTTGGGCGGCTGCCGCCGGCTAGCAGAGAAGGGCCCTTCTCTTTCTGGGGTCATGGCGGCAGGCTCCGTGTTAGGAATCATGGCCACGAGGCAGGAGAATCTGGAACAAACTCGTGGCAACCGTGCAGGCCTCCGGTTCTAATGACCTCTGGTCACCGGAAGCATCTGGGGGACGGGCCATGTCCCCGCAGAGCCGCTGTCCAGACCCTCCCTGAGTCACTTGCCTCTTAAACCTCTCGCGCCTTCTCTCACCAGTTAATCGAGAAGATCACCCAGGTCACGGAGGACAACATCAGCCTGCAGCAGAGGAAGTGGAGCCTGCAGAAGGAGACCCAGCTCAGCAGCTCCAAGCAGGAGGAGCTCACCGAGAACGTGGAGAGGCTGAAGTCGTCCTTAGACAGCTGCCAGGTGCCCCCCTCTGCCTTCACAGGTGTCCCCTGGGTCTCAAGGTGGCGCCCCTCGTTTGGGAAATGCTTCCGCCTCCGTGGAGCGGGTTGGGCAGACACCCTCAGCTTCCCTCCTCCACTATCTTGTTGGAGACAACAAGGGCCTCCAAGATGGAGGTGGAGTTGGTGTGGCCCAGGAACGCACCCCCAGCAACTCCAGGTGCTGGCGTCAGGAGGCCCCAGCCCCGGCCAAGAAAACAACCCCGTGTTATCTACAGAGAATCCAAAGGCCATTCCTGCTCTGGAGTCACACTTTCTCCTGTAGCCCAACAACTCAGAGGCTATTTTCACCGCTGTGGCTGTGTCCCTGGAGGAGCCAGGACCAGAGGGTCTGGTCGCCCCCACAGACCGAGAACCCCCGCAGGGACAGAGCTTATCCGGGCAGACAGCTGCTTCTGCTTTCTCTGGAAATCAGCAGCTGCTATTTGGGGAGTCTGTGCAAACACAGACTTGTCAGCACTCTTCAAATAGGAAACCCCGCTTTCGGACCAGCCTGTGTGTTGATCTCAGCAGGAATCGGGATGAATAGAAGCAGCCAGATTTGGTTCTTGTTTCAGCCAAAATGCCCTTGGTAGTTTGACTTTGGAATTAATCACTTGTCCCTAGAACTGAGGGCTCTGACCATCAAAATTCCAGGGCAGAGTGCAAAATCCATCAGTAAAAGCTGCCCCCCACAAAGAACAGCCCGGTGGCCCCAGTCCAGTCCAGGCAGGACCTGCCCTCTTCAAGGAGGTGAGACTCCTGGCGAGTCACGTCGGGGCTACTTCCGATGACTGTGTCTGGTCTCCTCACCGTCTCGTCTCCTTCCAGGTCTGCATGAGGATGTCTGGCTGCAGCAGGGACCTGAAGAAGGAGGTGGACGGTCTCCAGTTCCTGCAGACCAGCCCACCGGTGTCGGGGCTCCAGAAGGTGGCGCTGGACATCGTGCGTGGGGCACTGTCCTGGCTGGAGGACATCGAGAGGCTCCTCCAGGACGTGGGGATCCAGTTATCCAGCTCGGACAAAGGTCACTGGGGCTTTTTTCTGTTAGTTGCATGATTCGAACATGCCGTGTAGAACCTTGCATGGTGGAACATCTGCTGAGGAGGATTCCTAGGTCCGCGGCCAAGGGTTCCCTTCTGCCGGCAGACTCGGCTTCCCCACTTGAGAAGCTATTTTCCTTCACACACACACACACACACACACACACACACACACACACGAGTGAGGTGTGATGACTGGGGAAATGAGGCATGACTGAGGCCAAGGGAAAGTTACATCAAAATGGTGCTAAATCCGATCGCTCAGCAGTAACTACCACTATGTGTGCTAACAGACTTTTTTCTTTATTTTTTTAATAATCCAGGGAAGTTTTTTTCATTTTTAATAATTTATTTATATATATTTTACATCATTGTTCATTTTTTTTTACATTGTTTGCTTTCTTCAGACTTTTTTTTTAAGATTTATTTATTTATGCATACAAGAACGGGGTTACAAGCCAGAGGTGCGGGCGGTGAGAGGATCGACCAGAGACAGAGTGGGGAGCAGAACAGGTGGACTGACTGAAATACACTGCTGAGGGGAGCAGCGGGCGAGGCAGGAGAGGTCTGCCGCGCCATGTGGGTAGCTCCCTAGCCAGGGATCGATCTCGTGCTGCGATAGCTGCGGTCAGCTTCATAGGTTGCATCTTAACCCCCTGTGCCACCAGGGAGACCCCGAGTCTTTTTTCTTTAAGAACAATTTTAGGTTCGCAGCAAAATTTAGAGGAAGGTGCAGATTTGCTGGACACCCCCAGCTCCACACGTGCACAGGCTCCCTTATTATCAAGTTGGGTCGAAGGGCACCTTGGTTACCCCTGAAGAAGCTGCACAGACCCGCCATTATCACCCAGGCCCACGGTTTACACCCGGGTTCCCCTAGTGGCGATGACGTCCCGCGGGTTTGGACTCATGTACCCGCCCTTAGAGCGTCCCCCAGGGTGTTTCACTGCTAAACATCCCCTGTGCTCCCCCTTGTCACCCCTTTGTGCCTCTTCCACCCTCCCTCAAACTCACAGCCCATGATTTTTTCACTGTTTCCATAGTTTTGTTTTTCCCAGAATGTCATAGAGTTGGAATTATACCACTTTTCAGATTAGGGTTTTTTGACTTAGAAATAGGCATTTCCTCTTCCTCCATGTCTTTTCGTGCCTTCGTAGTGCACTGAAGAACATCTCCTGGTCTTCACCCGGTGCTTGTTTATCCTCCACCCACGAGACGACATCTTGCTGCGTCCAGCTTGGGGAGGTTATGAATAAAGCCGCCACAGACATTTGGCAGGCAGGTTTTTGCGTGCACGCAAGTCTTCAGTCCCTTTGGGGAAATACCAAGGAGTGCGATGGCTCGTGGATGGTGTGACAGCGCGTGCTTAGCCTTGTAAGAAACCTCCAGGCCGCCTTCCTGAGTGGCTCTGCCATTTTGCATTCCCACTGGCAGAGAAAGAATCTGCTATTCCACATCATCCCCACCGTTGCTGTTGTCAATACTGTGCGATGTTCTGTGTAACCTCCAAGGCATTTTCTCTGGGAATGGCTGTGTGGTTTGAGGAGAGTCACTTACCCTCACTGTGCCTCAGTTTTCTCCCCTGTGCAATGAGAATAATAAGGAGTGCCTGTCCTTCAGGGTTTCTGTGAGGATTAAAATGCATTGTTCTAGGTGGGGTGCTTGCAACAGTACTTGGCACAGAGTAGGCGCTACCTATATATTTATTGATTTTTCAGTTTTACCAAAAACAAAACAAAACAAAACACCAGTGTCGTATCCAACTCTCTTTGGTATTTTCCCCCTTGGTACGTCGGAAACGCCCATGTCCATCCACACAAATCAACATCATCATTGTTACTACATGGAACCCCATCGTGTAGGATGTACCCTAATTTATTTAGCCAGTCCCCTGTCAGGGGCATTTGGGTTGTTTCCAGTTTTTCACACTTGCAGATAAGGCTAGGAAACATCCTTGCTTAGATCCATCACATCTTCGTTCTCCCGGAGGAGGAAGGACATCGACCCCTTTGAGCAACAAAGATTCAGCTCATGCCTGCTAGACACCAGGCACAGTGCGGGGCAGGCCCAAAATGGCTCAGAAACAGGTGGAATCTAAGTCACAGGTGTATGGATGTTGGCACCAAAATTCCCCCAACTTTATATTTGAATTTTTCATTATAAAAATTGGGGCACTATCCCTGCCCCCATAAATCTTACAATCTTGGTGACCATAAGATCTAGGGTGGGCCTTTGCTGAAAATCACATGTAAAACTTTCATGGTGACAGTTGCTACAAAGGAGAAGTGCAGGACTCTGTTCTGGTCAGCGAGGGCAGGGCATTGCAGGATGCATAGGAGTTATTTGCCAAAGAAGGGAAGGGGGAACATTTGGGGCAAAGGGAGCCATGGGGTAGGGTAGGGAGCATGAAGAACAAAAGGAGCCAAGAGAAATGAGAGCACAGGATGGGGCAGGGCTGGCAAGGAGGGTCTGCAGGGGGGTTGCAAAGCCCTGGTAAGAAGCCCTGCTTTGTCCTAGGAATAGCAAGAAGCCCATGGTTTTAAGTAGGGAACTCTTGGAAGGGATTTGCATTTGGAGGCGACCATCTTGGACACCAATGGAAAATATGGGGAGGAAAATGTGGGCCACCATGGAGCAGTACCAGGGAAGGCATTAGGAAGCTGTCAAAGAGAGGGGGTGGCCCACACAAGGCAGGAGTGGGAGCAGAGAAAGAGAATATTCCAGGGACAGTGAAGAGATCAATCAACAGGCCTCTGTGGTGCACTTGGATATGATTGGAAGGAAAGTGACAGAGAGAAAAGGGTCTATAGGCCTTCAGGTTTCTGCTGTATGAAAGGACAGATGTGGTTCCTTCACCTACATCCAGAGTATCCAGAACACGGAACACAGGACCAGGTTTGAGGAAGAAGATGAGCGTGAGGTGTCCATGGGACGTCAAAGTTGGGGTGCCAAGGTTTTATCTATTAATGGTGTGTCCCCCAACCTAGAAGAACACGTGCTAAACAGTAGGTTCTTAATATCTGTGGGATGGATGAGTGGATGGAGGATGGATGGAGGATGGATGGATGGATGGATGGATGGATGGATGGATGGATGGATGGACAAGACATAGGCGTGACTGGTAACACTTACAAAGGAAGTATTGAATAAGAAGGGAGAGAACCCAGAGTCAAACCCTAAGGAGACACACATTTAGAGATTGTTAATACTCCTTGCCAAATCACCCTTCCGAGAGGCTTAGGAATTTGACATTCTTGCAGCAATGAATGAGAATAGAGGTGTGATTTTCAGTTCTACTGATTCAACATCCCAGCCAGGATGTCTCCAAAGCAATCCAGAAGGTGATGCAAAGTTCTTTAAAAAAAAAAATCAAAAGCAGAAACAAGATAAGTACCCCTGCCCTTCCCATAGAGCATACAGAAGGGACTGGTTTTACCCCAACAACCCAGGGGCTCCCCTACCCCAGCGTTACTGTTGTAATCATGGCAGAGCAGACAGGAAGGTACATGAAATCAGGTGAAACGAGGACCACAGCTTTAAGATTGGAACTGAAAGACAGGCCGTGATCTGTCCTAGTAATGGTGGCCGAGCCATTTGTACATGTCCCCTCCCCACTATTTGGCCCCCTCCAAGACCGTTCCACTCACTGTAGCCAATGCCTGTAAGTTACATAAGATCATGTGTTACCTTATGTAATCTGTCAGGCTAGCAATTCCAGAAAGGCTGAGTAAGACTTGCCTTAGGCAGTATTTTCAGACCCACCATCTTTTTCCCTAAATTCATGGAGTCAGGAGACTTGAGCAAGAGGCTCTAAAATAATATGCTCTGTGGGTCCAAAAGTACAGGATAGAGAATAGGGGGCTCCCAAAATACATGTCTCCTTGCTGCCCTTAGCTCCCATCTAACATCTCTTAAAACATGCTCTATGGAACATCCGCTGGGGGAAAACAGACTGTATTCCGGGATTACAGCTTCTTGGTTCTAAGAAGCCAGAGAAGGATGGAGGGTAATAACAGGAAGGCTGATGAGTAGGGCTCGTTTCTAGTTCATTCAGCAGGAGGGGGAGTTGATGGTGAAAGGCACCTGATCTTCTAATACAAGCAATATCATGATAGGGTCCCAAAAGGTTAAAAGAAAGAGAGGAACATGAGTATTTTCTGTATTCTCTGCTACTGTAATTCCTAACACAGCCATCTACATAGGAGGGGAGGAGAAGCAAAGGTTATGATGGTGAGGACGGTGATGGTGAGGATAATGATGGCGAGGCTGGCTAGGTGGTGGTGTTGACGGTGAAGATAAAAATGGTGTTGAGGGCCTCCCCTGGTGGCACAGCGGTTGGGCACTGGGCTGTGAAGCTGCCCGCAGCCTCTGCAGCGCCGGTTCGATCCCCAGCCGCCAGGCGAGGGTCCCACATGGCGTGCAGACCTCTCCTGCCGCACCCGCTGCTCCCCTCAGCAGTGTACTTTGTCAGACTGCCTGTTCTGTTCCCTGCTCTGGCTCTGGTGAATTCTCTCACCCTCCCGTGCTTCTGACTGTACCCAGTGCTTGTATAAGTAAATAAATAAATCTTAAAAAAAAATAATGGTGTTGATTATGATGGTGGTGAGGAGGAGGATGTTGGTGATGGTGGTGAGGATGGGGATGTGGCAATGACAGCCATGATGGCAATGATAATGCTTAGAATGGGGATGGGATGAGAATGATGACAGCGATGATGAAGGTGAGGACAGTACTGATGGCGGACAACATTCATCATTGAGGGCTTGTATTCTAGTTGCTGTTCTAAGGATTTTCCATACATTATCCCCGTCCATCCTTCCAGCACCTCTGTGAGGCAGCTACCATTATCCTCATTTGCAAATGAAGAAACTGGCTCATAAAATATTGTACAATTATTCCACCTTGATAAGGTGATTCAAGGTACTTCCCATTACTGAGATCATCAGGGGTTCCCAGTCACTCGTCAGCACCCACAAGCACTCCTAGGAGCTGTGCTCACAGTTTCTAGAAGGGCAGGAACCATGGTTTATTTAGCTCCGCCTTGGTACTTACCAGCATGTCAGGCATTTTATATGCATTGTCTACTTTTAATCCTCCCACAACCCAGTGAACTGGGTACTATTGTTGTCTTTATTTTGTGGGTAAGGAAATTGAGTCTCAAGAACATTAAGAAACTTGCTCAAGGTCACACAGCTGGGACATGGTAGGGCTAGGCTTCCTGTGTATGAGATCATCGTGATCCCAATGTCTGTGTGTTTTTCTGTGACTCTGCACTCCCTCTGATGATCCAGAGTATAGCAGGTACATCCCCAATTCCTTGAGACAGGTTCTGTCAATAATTTGGGCAGAGACAGAGCAAGGAGGTTTTGTTCCCTACAGTGAGCTGCCCCTGATGCACGCCATGAGCCATGCCCAAGTCAAGCCTCATTTGCCTTAAAGCAGAGTGGTTTGGGCTTTGGGGCCAGCTGCCAAGGTTTGAGTCTCAACTGTGCACTTACTAGTTGATTGAGCAAGTGACTTACTTTCTGTATGTCTCCATTTCCTTATTTATATAAAAAAAAGGGATAAAATCTTATGGGGTGGTTTGAGGACTCAATGACGTGACGTGAAAACAATTCTAGACCCTGGGTCACAGCAAGCCTCAGTAAATGGCAGCTGCTGTCACCATCAGCAAATGCTTGTCAATTTAACGTGACCTAAGTGTGAGTGGCACCCAGATGGGCATACGCTCAGGCAGGGCAGTTTGATTTTCTCACACCAAGGTCACTTTACCAGGAAGCCCTGCCTATCCCCACTTGACCCCAAATGGGTCACAAACACTCCATTGGGTGGGAGCCCAGAGAACCTTACCCAGGCCACCTTGTAGTCTTGACAATGGCCTGTGCATCCCAGCTGCCAAGTGGTATAACTGGGGCTCCATCCAGCTCCCTCAAGAAATAAAATCCCTGCTCTTCACCACCGTACCATCTGCCTTTTAGAATATTATCCTAAGAGATCACACCTTCGAAACTAGGTTGGTTAATCCTGGGGAATCCAGCTCTAGTACTGCAGAGGGAAACTACTTGAAGTATTGCTGGGTGATGTCATGAGCAGCCCAGCAGGCTGGAGTTATTACTAAAGATCTGATGGGTGAAGGACTGGCTGTGTGGTCCAGCCAGGAAGATAGGAAATATCTAAGGACTCGTGAAAGTTGATTCTACAATTCTCCTGCCTGGTTTCTCATGCTACTCTTGATAAGAGAAAGAAAGAACTCTTTACATTTTTCTTTGCAAGCTCAGTTGTTTGTGACTTTTCTACAAGACTTTGTTACAAAGAAAAGGCTTTCCTGCACCCATAGGAAATTTTTTGTGCTCAGATATCTAAGATATGCAGTATTTTTAAATTAAAAAATAAGTTGTGATACAATATGTATGTGTAGTACTGGGTTTGTATTTCTTTTGGTAAAGATTTATTTATGCATACAAGAACTGGGGTACAGGCCAGAGATGCGGGGGGTGAGAGGATCCACCAGAGACAGAGTGGGGAGCAGAACAGGCAGACTGACTGAAATACACTGCTGAGAGGAGCAGTGGGAGAGACAGGAGAGGTCTGCTGCGTCATGTGGGTAGCTCCCTGGCCGGCCGGGGATTAAACTCGTGCTGCAGAGGCTTTGGATTGCTTCACAGCGTGGTGCTTAACCCCTTGCGCCACCAGGGAGGCCCCCGTGTTTGTATTTTTAAAGTGTCAGTATCCAACCAAAAGAGAAATCTGGGGAAAGAGATATAAAGCTGGTGAGAGCATTGCCCCACCATGGGGGTTCACAGAGGACCTTGACTTTCACTCCGTCATGCAAGTTATCCATCATGGGTCTATTGTGTGCTGGCCAGTGAAGACAGAGATTTCTGTAATGTTTGAGTTTGTGTCATAGACACGTGTAACTTTTGTAACCAGAAATATAATAAAGAATTGCTCCTTCTCCCAAAGGGGGAAACCTGATTCTCATTATGGCCCATCATCAACTCTAAAAATGTGGCCAAGTTCCCCCATCCTCCCATTCACGTCCTTGACACCCCTCCCTTTAATTCCTCTGTGGATTCTACCATGATGGAGACTTGCCCCTGGGCCACAGGTCTCAGCTGTAGCCCTGCATACAGAGCTCTACCAGAAGGTTCTCAGAATTACGTGAAATCGGTTTCTAGCACGGTGTTCTCCTGGCCAACGCCACCGTGCACGTGTTTCCTACGGAACTCTTCCAGGAGATTTCCAGCCCAGTCTAATCACCACAATTCCTGCACCACCAGGCTCCTGTAATGCAGGCCAACATCAGCCATGCCGTCTTGCCTCTCCCACCCCGCCATCTTGATATCCTTGCCACACACTTCTCCCAACTCACAATTCACATTAGCCAATCCAGCCCTTCATGCTCAAGCCTCCAGGGTCTCTGTAAAAGAACAGGTCCAGGACAGAGCTAGGTCTGCCTGCCGATCCTACCACCTACATGCTGAGCTCCTCTCAGCTCAACTATCAGCGCAAACACATTTCCTTGCTGGGTTTTTTATAGCCATTAGAAAATATCAGGTGTCAAACTGCTGGCATGATGTCTGCACACAACAGGTGCTTGATCCTTGATAGCTGTTATTATAATATTATTCTCATTCTTCCCACTGGAAATTCTCAGAGTGGCGCTGTCAAAGATGGAGGCCTCAGCTATGCACATGATACCCTCTTCCTTCCTCTCTATACCCATCTTTCTCCTCCCACCCCGCCACATCCCCCTTCCAGACACAGCTCTTCCCTCCTATGTCTCTCCTTATCCTTCCCTCTCTGGCATCCACCCACTATTTTTTCTCTTATTCTTCCCCTTTGCCATCAAACTCAGAGGTGAAATGATCAGGTGGTGGGGTCCCCCAGTGAAAGCAAGTAAAACTTCATTTTTATCAGTCCTTTCAAACCAAATATGCCTGCTCCTGCTGGCTTCCTGGAATGGTGGTGGTTTGGGCCAGTCCAGAGGTTTGATTCAACTTAAAGGGAACAGCAAATGGTGTTTCTGCCACGGCTCACGCAATTTTAAAATGGCTCCAGTTTTGTCAACTTTTCAAAAGACCTTACCCAAAAGGCAAAGCAGGTGACCTGAATTGATTCTTAACCTTCTTCTTGCATGTCTTTTTAAGGATTCTCCTCGTATCTGAAATATCTTCTGGAACACTATAAGAAAATTACGAGCCACACCCAGGAACTTCAGGTATTCTTTTCATTTCGAAAGTTTATTTCAGCTCGTCCTTGGCATTTGCATAGCATTGTGCACTTTGATCTTGTTAGCGCACATCCTCCCGAAAGGTGAAACGATATCTCCATTTGCACATGAAGAGACTCAGACAGGGCTGTGGGGTCTTCCCGGAGGGCAAGGGCAAAGACAGGATGCTTGTTTTCCTCTAGTCAAAATCTAAAAAGACCTAAGTCCCATCAGATCTTAAAAGCTGCATTCAGGTGGCGCAGGCAGTTGAGCGCAGTGCTGTGAAGCTGTCCACAGCCTCTACAGTGCAGGTTCGAGCCCGGCCAGCCAGTAAGATACCCACATGGCACAGCAGACCTCTCCTGTCTCACCTGCTGCTCCCCTCAGCAGTGTATTTCATCGGTCAGCCTGTTCTGTTCCCCGCTTTGTCTCTGATGAATTCTTTTACCCTCCCACACATCTGGCTTGTACTCCAGCTCTTGTATGCATAAATAAATAAATCTTAAAAAAAAAAAAAAGCTGCATTCATTAACTGCAGTGGAAGAAGTGCAGCTAGCCACAGTTCAGGGGCAAAATTACCAAAAATTACATAATGGCTACAAGTTAGAGGCAAAATGACCCTTAGGGATTCTGTCCTTCTGGGATCTATGGCCATAATGCTGTCTGATAAACAACCACAAGGTGTTAGTGGCATTCCACCATCACTGTTCACCTCGCACACACTTGGGATCAGCTGCCAGCTGGGTCACCCCTCTCAGATGGGCTTGTGCACACGTGTAGATGTAATAAATAAATAAATAAATCTTTTTTTAAAAAAGAAAAAGAAAAGAAAAACACGGAAATGACTCTTTAGTTATTCCTGTTTCCCCCCCTCAGCTTCAGTTTTCTTTTCTCTCCCTTCAGATCAAGATCAGCAGTTCTCAGGAGACTCAGAAGATCTTGCTGCAAGAAAAGCTACAGGAGCATCTGGCTGAGAAGGAGAAGCTGAACCAGGAAAGGCTGCAGCAAGAGGAGAAGCTAAAAGCCAGAATCAAGCTGCTGATAGAAGAAAAGGTGGTAAGGTGGTCCTGCCATTTTCTTCACAATTAGAAACTGCTGACATGGGCTTTCCCACAGGAAACTGAAGACAGAACTCAGAGGGCGAAATCTCAGCAGCCCCTTGTTGGGTGCCATGAACCAAATTAATGAAACATGTGAATGACATTAAAGACATTAACGTGAAGCTTAAGTTCTAAAGCTCAGAACAGAATCAGCCTGCAAAGGCAGGTTATTGGAATTTCTGGAAATGATTATCCTCTTTGTTTATATGTTGCATTTGATTCTCCAAATCCAAGTCATTACTGCAGGTCCCAGTGTATAACTGACAAACTGCCTCCAAGAATGTGTAAGACCGACCTCACAGTATTTCAGTCCTTTGCTTTCTCTTCATACATGTCAGGGGGGAGCAAATAACCAAAATTGCTTTCGTTTCTAGAAACCAAAGCAATTAGAGGCTGTTTGTACTGCAGGTGCTCTCTAACTTAAAGGTGCCCGAGAATTACCTGGGATGTGGTTAAAATGCAGATTCTGCTCAGCACACCCAGGCTCTGCATTTCCACAAGCTCCCAGCTGGGACGGGCAGCGCGGGATGCCTGACCACATTTTCAGCAGCAAAATCTTAAAGGAAGCTTTTCCCAAAGTTGCCTGATAGGAACCAGCTGAATGCTTGTTGAAAATACAATCCTAGGGGGCCTCCCCTGGTGGCGCAGCGGTTGAGCGCAGGGCTGCGAAGTTGCCCACAGCCTCTGCAGCGCTGGTTCGATCCCCACCTGCCGGTGAGGGTCCCACATGGTGCGCAGAACTCCCCCGCCGCGCCCCCTGCTCCCCTCAACAGTGTATTTCATCAGTCTGCCTGCTCTGCTCCCCACACTGGCTCTGGTGAATTCTCTCACCCTCCTGCGCTTCTGACTGTACCCAGTGCTTGTATAAATAAATAAATAAATAAATAAATAAATAAATAAATAAATAAAATACAATCCTAGGGCCCTACCCTAGACCCATTTAGCCAGAATCTCTGAAAAATGATGAGAAACTGCATTTAATAAGCCAGTTCTCATCATGGTCCAAGAGTGGGTCTTTTTTGACATTCAGGGACCTGTGATGACTTAAGGCACCTCATCACCAGGGTCCTAGGTCAGCAGTTCAGAACTTTGGCATTTAAGAAACCAAAAGAAACAATGCCTTGCACCTTCCCTCCCCCCTCAGGCTCTGATCTAATGGGGTGAGGGTGTGGCTTGTGCCTGGGATTTGTAGAGGGTAAAACCAGCAAAAAACCTAGAAATCTCCAAAATCTTCACAAACTCCCCACCTCCTACCTCACACCTCTCTGATTCACATCTCCCTTTCCAAATGTTGTCTTTTATTTTTAATTTGGGGTTGACGTGCTCCCTGGTGGGTGTATGGTACATTCCTGTTCCACATTGCTCTGGGCTCCAGCCTGAGCCTCCCCGATGCCCACTTGTAGCAGCCTCCCTTATGGACCGTTCCAAAGGACTGGTTTCAAAGCCCCCTGAAACAGAGCAAAGCTTAGGGCACACTGCCCCTTGCAGAGGGGGGAGGCGGCATCACTCTCCCCAACAATGACCTGCAGATGGTCATTACTGCTCCCAAGAAGGGTCACCACTCCCCAGACACAACTGTTGACCAGCTTGACCCTTGAGACTCATCTGGAAGTACCAGCCCAGATCTTGGCACCAAGCCCAATTTTACAATAGCAGAGGACACTGTCACCCACTCCTTTCTAGAAGTACACATGTCAAAGATCATTAACTCAGGCCTCCCTGGTAGCCTAGGGGTTAAGTCTCAGTGCTATCACTGCTGTGCCTGAGTTTGATCCCTGGCCAGGGAGCTACCCACATGGCACAGCAGACCTCTACTGTCTCTCCTGCTACTCCCCTCAGCAGTGTATTTCAGTGGATCCGCCTGTTCTGCTCCCCACTCTGTCTCTGGTGAATCCTCTCACCCCTCCCACACCCCACACCTCTGGCCTGCATCCCAGTTTTTCTACTAAAAAATAAATTATCTCTTTAAAAAAAATCATTAACTCAGTTTTTTCATGAATCCTACCTGTTTGGGGACTCTTTCAATGGTAAGAAATTCCAGTGCCTTTATCCAGCTAACATCTTTTAAAAAAAAAGAACTGTTAACCACATTATAAGTGATCTAACGGTGCACGCGCTGTTTCTGTCAGGGGTCAGCAAGCTCCCCCCACATAGACTAAAAATAGTAAACTGTAAATCCTCACTTAACATCACCCGTGTGTTCTTGGCAGCTCTCACTTGAAGCAGAAGCACATAGAACAAACCAATTTGATCTTAGACTCATTGATAAACAAAATTAGGTTCCTAAGGCAGACTTCTGACCACAGAAACGTCACCAAACTTCAGCATAAAGACCCAAAACACTTCTAACATTAAACAATGATGTTTTCATTCCTTCATTGGTTCATTTTCCAACCCATTTATTCCAGTTCAGGGTCAAGGGTGGCAGGAGCCTCTCCCTACAGCTCATGGTCAAGCTGGCGCCCACCTGGACCGGATGCCCTTCCCTCTCAGGGCACTTGCCCACACGCACGCACACACCATACATGAACACAAACACACACGAACACACACACACAGAGACTGACTGGGACAATTGAGACATTCCCATGAACTTTACATGCACATCTGTGGAGAGAACCCACACAGACCACAGAGGGTGCGGGGGCGGGGGAGGGACACACAAACCGCACAGAGAGTAGCCCCCGCCAGGAATGGACTTTATTTGTTACCATCAATGTTTAAGGAAATGAAGTTGAACAAAATGACATCATTCAAGAACCTGTTACATATATTTACTTTTGCAGGCCAGACAGTCTTTGTTGTGGCCACTCAACTCTGCTGCTATAGCATAAAGGCAGCCGCAGGCAAGACACAAACATGAACATGGAGGCGTTCCAATAAAACTTTATTAACAATAAACAGACAGGGGCCTCCCCGGTGGCGCAGCAGTTGAGCGCTGGGTTGCGAAGCTGCCCGCGGCCTCTGCGGCGCCGGTTCGATCCCCGGCTGCTCCCCGGCCACCGGAGGAGGATCCCACATGGTGCGCAGACCTCTCCTGCCACCCGCTGCTCCCCTCAGCAGTGTACTTCAGCCCTTCTGCCTGCTCTGCTCCCCGCTCTGGCTCTGGTGAATTCTCTCACCCTCCCGCGCTTCTGACTGTACCCAGTGCATGTATAAACAAAACAAACAAATATAATAAATAAATAAATAAAAACATGCCTCTATAAAAAAAAAAAAAACTATAAAAAAAAAAAAAAAAAAAACAATAAACAGACAGGGGGCCAGGTTTGGCCATAGTTTGCCAACCCCTGGTTTACAACAAGGCTCTAGAGTCAAGTAAATTGGGTGGTCCTCAATCTCTCTAAGCTTGCTTCTTCCCCTGCAACGTGGAGATGACAGAAGAAATGAGTGATTCTTATTCACAAGGGGTTATCGTGTGCCAAGCATGTCATGTTCATCATCCCACCTGCTCTTCACATCAACCCAAATGCAGGAAGCACTCTTATGTTCCCACTGCACAGGGAAGGAAACTGAGGTACCCACCCTTCTCACCTGCCCAAAGATATAGACCTAGGAAGGACTGACCCAGACTCTAGTCTGGGCCTGTGCTCTCAGCAGCTGGGCCAAGCTGCCCACAGTCTCCCCACGGGGTTGTCCTGAGCTGTGAACAGCTGAGCCATGAAGTGCTAGCCAAGTGTCCACACTCCTGCCATGGTAACTCTATTAAACAATGGTCATTGGCTTTCAGGCTTTGGAGGAAAGCATTACTCAAGAGAGAAACAAAGTGCAAGAAGCACTAGAGGAAGAACGGAAGAGAGTCCAGGAGCTGCAGAATTGCTTCGCCCGCCAGAAGAAGGTACGTAGCTCAGACACAGAGTTGGCCTGAGGCCAGATCAAGTCCACGCAGCTAGAAAGGGTTGACCCGGGACTCTGGTCTGGGCCTGCAGCTCCTGAGCGCATGCTCTCAGCTCCTGGGCTAAGCTGCCCAGTCTCCCCATGGGATTGTCCTGAGCTGTGAACAGCTAAGTCACAAAGTGCTGGCTGAGTGTCCACATTCCTGCCATGGTAACTATTAAACAATGGTCATTGGCTTCCAGGCTTTGGAGGAGAGCATTACTCAAGAGAAAAGCAGAGCAAAAGAAGCATTAGCGGAAGAACAGACCAGAGTCCAAGAGCTGGAGAACCTTTTAACCCAGCAGAAGGAGGTATGCAGCTCGGGGAGATAGAGTCGGCTCGAGCCCAAATCTGGCTTGTGGGCCTCATGGAAGTAAGTTCAGAACCTCCACTGGTGGGGGATTGAGAAGGGGGAGCTTGCCTTGCTCCTTGGGCTGGCTCAGCTATTTTGAGAAGAATCTTGGGGCACTCAAGGAAAGACCAAAGAGTTGATCTTGAGACTTGGAAAAACTGCAGAGAGCATAAAATGCAGGTGTAGATAGGGCTTGAAGACAAGTTGGGACTGTCACCCCATCTCTTTGGCATGAAGATTGCATCCCAAAGCACAGAAATGCAGGAATTGTGGAGTCCTGGGCCTTTGGGGCTTTGTGAATCTTCCATTAAATCATCCCAAAATCATCCAGCCTTCAGCTCCACCACTGAAAAATTTCTCCAGCCAGGGTTGTCCCTCCCAATGTTGAGTCTTGTCCAGATAAAAAATCCTTCCTCTAAGTTAAGTTGAATCAAGCTTTTTCTCCCAGAAAGGTAGTAATCCTCCCCCTGGGGTCCTCCAAGGCCTACCCACTTCCAAAGAAGTGGGTGTTTGAAAATAGAGACCCTGTTCGTCTCCAGACTCCAATGCCCTTGTTTCTCCTTATGTGCCTCACAGGACTGCAGCCTGGCCTTCATCCACTCCTCTGACCTATTCTGCTCTCCAGAAGTCATAGACAAGCAGCTGACTGGCTGAAAAGGGCTTGTGGACATGTCATATTTGACCTTAGAGTGTTTTACTTAAAGTTCACAAAATTTATTTAAAAATCCAGATTTCCACCCTCTCTTAAAAAGTCGGAAAATCTGGCCCTTGTTTCCACTTGGCCAAAATGGACTAGAGTTGAGCCAAGCAGCAGTATTTGCCACAATCCCCACCATTCCCTATTGCATTAAATGCAGACCACTTGCTTTTTGGTGTCTGGCCCCTATGCACATCTGATCTTGCAACCCATCACCGATTTTCTTCTAAACCGAGGTTCCCAGACCAACACGTTCTCCAACCTTGGTGGCCTAGGACAAGACTCTCCTCTCCCTCATTGAAGACTTTATACTTCTATTGATGTGCTCAAAAAAGCTTTGGGGGAAGCTCTATTGTATTATTGACTCATACTTACCTCATGGGCATCCTCAGCTCCCTGTGTCTTTTTCACATCATCCTTTCATTAGCTCTTCAAGCCAGAGGCAGCACAGAGAAGTGAAGAGGGCAGACTTTGCTGTCAGATGAGACATGGTTTCACTCCCTGGCTACTGATGGCCTGGAGCAGATCTCTCAATGCCTGCTTTCTTTAAAGGGTGCAGCTAGTGAGGATTAAAGATAATGTCCAGTGAAGCATGTGACCGAGGACCACCACTCAGGGAGTGGCAGCTGTTGCGATCACTGCCACTACTGCCAGCTCCCTTCTGTCTGGGCACTGGTTTGCTCTCAACCCTACTCCAACCTCACTCCCCAGAGTGGAACCCTACATCCTCGCCCACCCACCCCAAGGGAGAAACAAGGAGACTGCAGGACAGAGCTCATGCTGTTTGACCTGATCCACAGTGAGGAGCGGGGGCTCACTTGGGGTCCCCTACGCAGCTGTGCCCCTATCACCAGTGTCACTGAAGTTTAATGCTGAGTTATTTTCTGGGGCAAGGGATGGGGGGATCAGGAAGATTAAGGTCTCGAAAAGACTCAAAGGGATCCAAGGCCACTGAGAGGTCAGCAGCACAGGACTGGGGAGGCCCTTGAATTTAGAGTTTTCGAGGTCATGGGGCACGTCACGAGAGAGATTTAAGGAAAGTGTGGCAGGGACAGCCCAACAGCAAGGAGGAGCTGTGCTAGGTCCCCCCAGGCCTCGCCAGCCCTCTTCTGGCACAGCCCCCCTCCCCAGGTTCCTTGTCCCACCCACAGAGCTTGTGCAAACTCAGTTATGGATTTGTTTTATCAGAGCTTCTATCACTAGCAAGTGAATCTTAAGGGCAAGATCATCATTGATCATAATGTAGGGTTTGAGGCACCAGAAGGACCCACTGCCATCACCTGCCTGGGCACTTGGGGGAGTAAATGGGGGACAGCCCACATGAGTGAGTCCTGCTGGACAGCCCACCAGTCATGGACTGTCAGAGGACTACAGAGAAGCAGAGGTCAAAGCCCCGAGTGTAGACAAGAGCAGAGGCAGTGGAGTCGACCCGAAGTCCCTGGAAAATGCTTGAAGTCTCTTTCACAGCTTCCCCAGACCCTGCCTCAGTGCTCAGAATGAGGTGACACTCCCCAAGGTTACTGCCTTCTGCTCTGCAGGGCTGGCGCTGGGACAGCGGAGTGTGGCCTGGGGCTTACGCTGCCTTTCTCTGTAGCTTTGCAGCCATAGGTTGGGTCAAATGCTTTGGGCAGGACCCTAGACACTGGGTATATTGGAAGCCAGTTCCAGCTCTCTGATAGCCAAGCTGGCATTTAAAAGGTGACCCATCTGAAGCTGGAGCCCTTTCCCGGGTGACTAGAAGCAGGGGCTGGTGGTAACTGACATCCAAGGGCAATTAGCATAAAGCCATTTGACTGACTAGCAGATAGTAATAGCAGCTTCTTGGCTAAAATTCTTGGTGATGAGCAGCAGATACTGACCACACTTTCCTCCCCACAACCTGTGAGATCTTCCCCCTTGAGGATAATCCCCACCCTTCTGGAAATGGGAAGGTCACAGTTCATGAATCCACTACGATGCCCTCCTCCCAAAACCTGGTTCTCTTTAAGCGATTTATCTCAATAACGGGAGAGTCCATTCTTAATGAGATTCTGCTTATCGGAGAGGCCGCCTGGCGTGGTGATAAGAGCTTGAGCTCCAAACAGGACAGGTCGGGCTCCCGCTGCTGGCCGCAGCTCTCCCCAAGCCTGGTCTCCGGCCTGGCTCTGCCTTGGCCATGCTGTGTGGCCCCGGCCCCGACCAACCTTTCATTCCTCAGTGTCTTCATCTAGCAAATGGGGCCACGCACAGCACCCCCCTGGCAGAGCTGCTGTGAATGTGGGGTGCTGGCACAGCCCCCCACCCTGGTCAGACCACCCAGGGATTAGCCATGCTCACTGTCCAGGGGACTGGCCTCGTCTGCAGCTCTGCTGCTCCCCCTCCCCTGCTTCCCCTCCCCCTCGGACAGGCGTCCAAAGACACTGGCTGTTGGTTTGCAGGTTTTGGAGAACAATCTGGCCCAGGAGAAAAGAAAAGCGAAGGAAGCCTTAGAGATGGAGAAACGGAAAGTTCAAGATCTGGAGAACCACTTAACCCAGCATAAGGAGGTACGGGAGGCAGAGAGAATGGGGGCGGCTGTGGCACTAGCACGGCTCTGGACGGAGCTCCCCGCAGACACAAGGCCACGTGTTCAGGCCCTGATGTAGAGCATGGGGTGCAGAGGCAGAGGCCAGAGCAGTGCCTGCAGTTGAGGAGCTATCACCTCACATAGCCCACAAGCCGTGTGACATGGGGCAAGGCAGGCAGCTTGCTATGCCTCGGTTTGCCCATCTGTAAAATGGGAGGGTAACTGAGCCTGACTCCTGGTACTAAATGAGTGTGTGTGTGTGTCTACAGTATTTGGAACTGTACCTGGTGCAAAGAGCACCCTCTATGTAGCCTTCCCTGCTAACTACCTAGGGGAGAGAGGTGCCTGCCAGGAGAGGGCCCTGGTGGCATCTAGGTCGGCTCCCCAGCCATCAGCCTCCTCCTGTCATTGACAGGCAGCCCAAGGAGGGGTGTTAGCCAGGTGGGCCCAGATGGTCAAGTCACTCCCTGGGAGGCAAACCAGGGCTCTGGGGTGCCGGGAAGCCAGGAAACCAAGCACTGGGTGAGCCCTGCTCAGGGCTCGAGGGATGGAGGAGACACAGACAGACATGTGCCAGCCCAGTTGGAACCTCCAGAACCTGAGCTAATGGCACTGAAGGCTTTGATTCAGTTTCCTTCATCCGGGCACAAATATTTACCGAGCACCAGAAGTGTACCCAGTCCTGTTGGGTGGCACCAGTGTGCCCATGACGACCACTCTAGGGTAGAGGGACAGACAACCACGAATACAAAAGCACAGAGTAACTCCAGGCCACACCCTGGGCAAGAGGGTGGCCCACAGGCAGGGAAGACAGGAGAGCTCGGAGGACTAAGAATACACGTGCTAGTTCTAATCCCAGCTCTGTCCCAACATGCTGTGTGATGCTGGGTGAGACCCCTGCCCTCTCTGTGCCCTCCTCCATAATGTGGGTGGAGACAGAACCACCCTAGAGGTTTATTGTGAGGAGTCAGGTTCATTGTGCGCCACCTGCCTAGATGAGGTCAGGTTCATTGTGGGACACCTGCCTGGATGAGGTCAGAGTCCAGGCAGGGGCGGGGGAGGAATGGTGCACAGGGGCGAGGGCAGGGGCCTGGGACAACAGTCAGGTAAAGACTGCAGGGAGCTGGTCCAAGTCCACCCAGGCACTGAGGTCAGAGTGCGAGCCGCACCCACACAGAGCCAGGCTTGTTCCGGGTAGGCACCTCGCTGTGGGGACAGACTGGCAGCCTCACACGGGCTCCTGCTGGGTGGTGTGGCCAACTCTGCGCCCACCTATGCATAAGCATGTGCCCTGGGGTTTGCATCAGAGGACAGGGAAAGAGGTCTGGAGGCCACTGGCTGAGTGGTGAGGGCCGGGGCTGGCATCGAGCTTGCAGCTCTGCTACTCGGTGGCGTGACTGTGGCACGTGACTTGTCCTCTTCCTGGGGTACAGCCTCTGTCCCCCATGTGTAAAACGGGGGTCGCTGGGCAGACACCGTGGGAGATGGCAGATCAGATGTGCTCTTGTGTTCAGAGCACAGAGCCTGGCACTCACAGGCCCTGGGGGCAGCAGCAGCATTTTTATTTGTGACATGCCAAGTGGCACAGCACACAGGAGGGAAAGAGCCCCGCCCTGGGGGATGCGGAAGGCGGTTGGTGGTGGGTGGGGGCTGCGCCATCTAAACAGACTTGGCTTTGGGGAAACGCCCAGCCCAGGCAGGGAGGTGTCAGACCCGAGGAGGGGGCAAGAGTGGGGCCAGGGAGGCTGAGTGCACAGCAGGACAAGACAGAGGCCCAACGCTGTGCTAAAGCAGTGGGAAGATGGACTTTTCCCCAGGGTCACGCACCACACTCTCACCACACCCCCAGCACTGCATTCCCAAGAACAATTTCCAGCAATTTCTCGCTCTGCCAAATAATATGTGCTCCCTAAAGAAACTTTAGAAGATGCAGACCTGTGAGAAGCTGGATATAAATACAACTAAGGTAAATAATAAATAATAAGTAAATAAATCATAAATATAAATGGCCACAACCCCAGTTCCCTCTCCCAAATAACCTCTATAAATGACTCTCTACATAGCTCCCCAGTCTTTATCTACGCATGTTTGCATATTCTTAAAGTATTCTCCTTGTGATCACGGGGGCCATAACTACAACAGCTGCGGGGAGTTCTCCACCGACACCCCGCACAGTGCACCTCCCAGGCTGTGTAGCTGCAGATGGCTCAGATCGCCTTCCCATCACCAATCTTTTGGGGTGTTATATTATGGGTTCCAAAATGTCCTGGACATCCCTTTTTTGGCCAAACCTTTGCAGGCTGGGGAGAGACCGCCAGGGTCCTTTGAACCCACAGACATCGGGCTTGCCGGGACAGGAGGCATCTCCCCAGCCTTGTCTCCCACAGAGGCTCCCAAAAAGCCAAGTGCTTCCCAAAGGGGCCTGCTTGGTGCCAACAGCCCAGCTGAGTCAGTGGCCCAGAGCCAAACACCCTGACACACTCACCAGCGTGTCACTTCCCAAACACCAGCCCAGAAACCCTGAATGATGACGCATGGCTCTCTTTATGCCCCTGACTAACCCAGTCGTGACTTCCGGGTGTCACCTGCCGCACCCTGCCTCCTTGACTTCTGGATCCCAGCCCTGACTCACTGACCTCACCCCTTCCCAGCCCTGCTCCCCTGCGGCGGTGTGTTCCGTCCTTCCTCCTGCACACACCCTCCAACCACATTTCATTGACTTCCAGATTTCCGAGAGCAGCATTGCCTACGAGAAACACAAAGCGAAGGAGGCCATCGAGAAGGAAAGGAAGCGGGTGCAGGATCTGGAGAACCACTTAACCAAGCAGAAAGAGGTACAGGCCTCAGCGAGGAACACGCGGAGGAGCCCACAGGGCCACCAGCAGGGACCCCAGGCCTGCCTTCCTCACATGGCTGCAGACTTCCATTAAACACTTCCATTAAGAGTAGGGAGAAAGGAGGGGGTTAAAAATTTCAAGTAGATTAGTTGAGTCATCAGGGAGATCAGGAATGAGTAATGCAAAAAATAAAATGTGTATCATGAAGTCAATGAATGAATGGGTCACAGTTTTTCTCCAGCAGCTACAGTGAACGGAAAGCAGGAAGCTGTGCGATTCGCTAAGTAGAAATGGACCCGCTGCTCGTGGGAACTGGCCCATTCTCTGTGCTCGCCCAGAGACAAGCTCTAGAGACCGTCCCTCAGGGTCCTGCGAAGCAACCAGCAACACTGTCATTGACAGCCTCGGCACAGCGGTGACATCCGAGGGCAAGGTCTTATGACAACCCTCAGGGTAGGCTGGTGGCATCGAGCAGATGAGAGGAAATGGGACTGAGCTGCAGGGACACCCCACTTACCAGGGAAGACCAAGCACAAGGTCAAAGAGCCACCCACGCTTAGACATTTGCATGTGGCC